>NW_027491690.1:600000-829398 GCF_021521415.1 Bidens hawaiensis
TTGATTGCTTCAATCTTGGATGGGTCGACATGAATACCCATCTTGTTTACAACATGACCAAGAAACTGTACTTCATCAGACCAAAATTCACACTTGGAAAGCTTAGCATAGAGTTGCTCGGCTCTAAGCTTTTGCAATACCAATCGGAGATGTTGCTCATGCTCGGTCTTGGTCTTAGAATACACCAGAACATCATCGATAAACACGATCACGAATTTATCCAAGAAAGGCCTACACACCCGATTCATAAGATCCATGAAAACGGCGGGTGCGTTGGTTAGACCGAAGGACATGACCAAGAATTCAAAATGGCCATAACGAGTACGAAAAGCAGTCTTCGGAACATCTTCATCGCGGATACGCAACTGATGATAACCAGAACGGAGATCGATCTTCGAGAAACAGGAGGCACCTTGGAGTTGATCAAAGAGGTCGTCAATACGCGGTAAGGGATACCGGTTTTTAATGGTGAGTTTGTTCAACTCGCGGTAATCAATACACATGCGAAACGATCCATCTTTCTTTTTAACGAACAACACCGGAGCACCCCAGGGCGAAGAGCTAGGGCGAATGAATCCTTTAGCAGTCAACTCTTGGAGTTGGCTGGCCAATTCTTGCATCTCAGCGGGTGCAAGACGGTAAGGAGATTTAGCAACGGGGGAAGCACCAGGGACAAGATCAACACGAAACTCGACTTCACGAGCGGGAGGGATACCAGGAAGATCATCAGGAAAAACTTCAGGAAAATCACGCACAACAGGGATATCGCGAAGCTTCTTTCCTTCATCGGGTTTAACCACATGGGCTAGAAATGCAATACACTTCTTCCGCATGAGTCTTTGGGCTTCGGCGCAAGACATAAGTTTAAGACCACTGGAGGGTTTTTCGCCGTAGATATGAAGATCACCATTTTCTCGAGGTATGCGAATCAATTTCTTGGCGCAAATAACTTCGGCGCGATTCTTCGAGAGCCAGTCCATACCAATGATAACATCAAAGCTTCCAAGAGGCATAGGGATGAGGTCGATCAGAAAATCGTTTTCGTTAAGGTTAAGCGTGCAATCTTTAATTACCGAGTTTATTAAAACAGTTTCGCCATTAGCCAATTCAACTGAAAAATCTTCTTTTAAGTCATCGCGCGGTCGCGCAAGCTTCTGCTCGAAGGCGCGAGAGATAAAACTTCGATCGGCGCCAGTATCAAAAAGCATAGATGCATAAAATCCGTTAAGCAAAAATGTACCATTAACTACGTCGTTATTCGCTTGCGCTTGGTGCGCGGTTATGTTAAAAGCTCGGCCACGCGTCACTTGGTTCGAAATTTGGTTCACCGGATTCGCTTGAGTAATCTGAACTTGTAGCCTTGGGCACGCGTTCCGGAAATGACTTGGATCACCGCAGTTAAAGCACGATCTGGGTCGTGGGTTTTGGTAAGTTGGCTGTGGGTTCTGCGGGTAAGCTGGTGGTGTTGGCGCAATCGGATTGGAGGGAGGGGTTCTACAGTACTCAACGGAGTGACCTACGCGGCCACATCGGTTACATTGTCGACACGGGACTTGAGGTGGGTGATGAAGTCTACAGGTTGGGCAAAAGGGTTGGTTTCCTGTGTAAGGTTTCTTAGTTGGCGGGGCAGGGAGTGCGGGATTGGTTAAGGCATAGTTGTGGACTGCAGGAGGTGCTGGGTAGGTTGACAGTGGGTTAGGCGCGTAAACTGGGGGTTGGTAAACGGGTTGCTGGACAATGGGCGGGTTGGTAAGCGCATAGGCCTTGCGCCTGCGCTTGAGGTTGTTACGGTTTGAGGGTTCTGGTTTGGTTTCTGCGGGTTCAGGGACAGTTTTGGTGGTTTTGGTCTTCTCAGTTCCCCGCAGGAACAGAGTTCCTGCTCTGACATGGTTGTCGCTGAGCACAGCGGCCAACTCAATGGCGTCAGAGAGGGTAACTGGGTTTCTGGCCCATACAGAATCTTGAATTTCCATGGGGAGACCCCCAAGGAATTTCTCGATTGCTCGGCGTGAAGGGGTAACAAGGTGAGGGACAAGCAGGCTTAGTTCATGGAAGCGCGTCGCGTACTCGCGCGCTTCACCGCTGTATTGCTTCAAGTTCCAGAATTCTTCCTCCAGGCGCTTAACTTCGTTGGGAGGGCAGAATTCTCGCGTAAGAATTTCCTTGAATTCCTCCCATGTCATGCTAGAAGCAGCCTCTGCGCCACGCGCATGAGCTACTCCATTCCACCATGTAAGCGCTCTGGATTCCAGGACACTGGAAGCATATAGGGTTCGTCTGTCTGAGGGGCATTGGGTGTGGAGGAAAGTGTTTTCAATCTTCTCAAGCCATTGGAGCATCACAGTGGCTCCTTCAAGACCTGTGAACTTCGGAGGGTTACCCGCATTAAAGGACTTAATGTTATAACTGGAGGTATTAGCATTGTTTTGGCTCAAAGCTTGGGCTATTGCGGCGGCCATTTCCTGGGAACGTTGCTGTCTACGCATGCGCGAGGCTTCTCTTCTCTGAAATCGGCGAGATAGCGGAGGCATTCTATAAAAATTTTAATTTTAGTTAATATCTTGGTTTTAGCGCAAAGTTTTAATCTTATAAAGCTTGGTTTCACGGAGTTAGATACTATCAAAAGTTAAAGTAAAATAAATGATCCTAAATGCAGACTTAATAAAGGTAACAAATTCGAATCAAGAACCGACAATTCACGTATCACCATGACTTTCTGAATTCCCGATTTAAAATATACGAGCAAACGAGTATTGGAGATTGACGATTCATGTATCACCATGACTTTTCAATCCTCAATATAAAACATACAAGAAAATGAGTATTGGAGGTTGACAATTCATGTATCACCATGACTTTTCAAGTCTCCAACCTCAGAACATAATCGTAAATGGAAATTGAAAATCAACTATTCATGTATCACCATGACTTTTCGGATTTTCAACCCCAACAAACGAATATGTAAGTAAAATCAATAAAAATCGAAATTCAACAAAAGTCGAAATATCGCGGAATAAAATCATATACTGCGCAAGCGCGAGCATATTCATAAATAACGAGTAATTAACAATAAGCGCGCAAACATGAGATTTCTCTCATGCGCGAGAAGGGACTCTTAGGTATTCTAGGCCGTTACGTCTAACCACCTATCCTAAAGTCAACGAGCTCTGATACCAATCTGTAACACCCCGACCAAAGGCGGATTATACATCGGGGCGCCACATATTGCTTCATTACTCGCGACACTATTGGTGTCAATATTTATTAATACACATTTTATCGCGCACGCGCAGCGGGGAAAATAAAGAACATAAATCAAACATAAATCAATATATCATAAATTATAACATTCAAACAACATTAACTTGTCTTGATACATTTTAATTCTAGGTCCAAAAGTAAAAACGTCCTACGTGTCCACAAGCTCCAAAACAGCTACTGCAAACCTGAACATGTGTTAAAATAAACGTCAAACACTTGCGTGTTGGTGAGAAATCAAGTTTAATAGATAATCATAGATAATCACAGTAAATCTGCGCGCAACACGTGTATGTCTAGAGTTTAACAAGGGTGTAATCAGATTGTGATCAAGCCTAAGATAGTTCACAGATCATAGTTCAATCCATGCTCCCAATTGAGCATAAAAACGAGAAAACATCTGTGCAAGTGTAAACAAAGAAAACCGTAAACGATAGGTCTCCCGTGTTCAACTAATGGTACCAACGGAACTGCGGAATAGGCCGAACAAAGCGGTTAATGATACACACATACAAATAAACAGCCAAGTAAACGTCCTCAACACATGGGATACTGCGCGACTAAAGTTCATAAACAAGTTTAAGACTCAAGTTTTGTATGAACACATGAACATCCCAAAGCATTTAAAATAAAAAGGGATTAGATACGAGATAACTCACATGATAAACGATGCGGTGATAGATAAAGCAAGAACCAACTTTAAACAAGCACAAGTTAACCTATAAATAAGATTATTGTTTTAATGATTTGTTTTAAGTCTTGATTATAAGTTAGCATAATTAATAAGTAAACTATTATATATAATATATATTACCGGAAAAGCAGGAAGAACAAGGAGGAAGACGGAGGCAGAGAGGAAGACGGCAGAGAGAGCAAGGAGCAAGAGAACAGGAGAGATTAAGTGTTTTGTGTGTGATGTGTTAGGAAAAATAATACTATTATTTATAGAGAAACCCTAGGGAACACAATCCTAGAAAAGGGGAAAAGATCTCAAAAAGCAAAAGATATCAAAAAGCATAAGAATCCAAAAGCAAAAGATATCAAAAGATATGGCAGCTGCAGGGGGCAAGATAAAGCTGACAGGGAACAGTAACAGGCATGGGCGGTTCAAATAAAGGTACTGGATAAAGCTTGGCAAAAGCAGATCTCAAAAGATAATGTCAGTCACTTTTTCTACCAACCAATGGGGGTTGGTACGCATGCTGCGCCGAAAGTAACTATTCAGACATAAAGCAGATTAGGTCAACAGCTCAAAAGATAAGACAACACAAAAGCAAACGGCTAGATTTAAACAGGATACAAGGGTTAAGCGCGGGAAGGCTGAGTGCGCGAGCGCGAAGGCTGGCACAACAATCCTTAGCGCACTGCGGGAAGAATCACAAATCCTTAGCGTGCTGCGTGAAGAACAAGAATTCTAAGCGCATCGCGGGAAGAACATACATTCTTAGCGCATTGCGGGAAGAACATGCATTCTTAGCGCGCTGCGAGAAGAGTTCTCTTCACGCATCGCAGGAACAAGATGTCTTCACGCAGGCTTCCATGTAAGGAGTCTGGCGCGTGGAGCTGCAGACATCCTTAGGCGGAAAGAACCAAAGGACAAGAGGGAAGAGAAGGCGGAAAGAGAGAAGGAAGAGGGAGGGGACGGCGGAAAGAAAGAGGGAGAAAGAGGCGGGCAGGAAATATATATTATTATTAAAAATAAAATACAAGTATAAATATTAAATAATAAAAGAGAGATCGGGTCAGAGAAACGGGTACCTGGGTCGGGTCGGATCGGGGCAGATGTCACACTTAAAACCTAAGGTCGAGTAAATACTCGATATCTCGATAAATAAAAGAAATTATAACAAAGAAAGGAAAAGAAAGAAATTAAGAATATTTATATGTGTGTATATAAATATGTGTAATACTTTGTTATATAATATATATATATATTATTTAAGTAATAATGAGTATTCTTAAATAATAAAGAAAATAAAGATATACGTTTCTTAAAGAAGAAGAAACGTAGGGTTTTATAAATAAGATATCTATAGGTTATTTTATAAAGAAAAATATTTTAAACTAAAGGTTTAAAAAGAAAAGAAAAGAGATTACTTTATAAACTAAAGGTTTTAAAGTAAATCGAGGTGGCGATAATAAAACTAAGACTAAAGGTCTTAAGCCGGATTGTATATCCGACTAACAAAAAGTTATACTCGTACTATTGTTGCGAGATAGCAAGGGAAAGACCCTCGGACGGTGTTTGAAACCGATCCCAAAGTGAAAAGGTGAATACGCCCCAACTTTTACGAACTTGTTTTCAAACGAGTCAATTTGTTATATGAAAAACTTTACATGAGATCAAGTGTCTCTAAAAACGTTATAAATAAGAGTAAAAGCCTAGCCCTCAGGCTGTAGTATACGTTTGTCTGGATCCTTACATATGTGGTAAAATGCGGTGGGCACATTGCACCACTCTTGGTCACGACCTCCAGCCACGATGGGCCGAACCTAAGTACGTTCGAGTGAGACTGACCATGTGTATATTTATGGTACCTAAGTATGTCGAAACGCTGCGGTGTTTTGCTGGGGTGACCTAGTGTAGAGACTCAAGTTTATAATGATGTTGTTTTAGCTTGATTATTCCTAAGCCACGATGGGCCGGACCTAAGTTATGTCTCGAGGGGTAATCAAGTGAAAGAAAATATTTTTAGCGTTAGCATATTCACCAGTATTCATTGCTGACGTATTTTCTAACATTTTGCAGGTAATCAAGAATAGGGCTTGAAGAACGAAGTGCTCATGAATCCGATGGATCGGATATTTTGTTAACTTTAATATTAATGAATGGTGGTTTTGTAAACTTATAAACAACTAAATTTAAATGAGACTTTTGTCTCATCTTTTGTAATGTAAATATTTACAACTTAAAACCACATGTTTTATAAAGTCTTCCGCATAAACCCGTAACTCTGATTTATTTACAAATGTGGTACCAACTAATGGTCACACTCCTAGGCCTTAGATGGGGGCGTGACAGGTTGGTATCAGAGCCATCGATCTTAGCGAATTGGGTATTAAAAAGATAATACCCAAGCTTCGATCCAAGCATTGGAAAATATTTTACTTGTTTATTTGAATAGGGATATGATTGGCTGGTAGCTCTTTCTTTCCCTATCTTCAATCTAAACCACCTAATTTAGACGTCATTCGAGAGTATTATGATCATGTAGCAAAAAGAGCAAGAGAATACTACAAATTCCCAAAAGACATCATGGGTGAAGATTATTATGAGGCTTTCTTCAACCGAGACCAACACATTGAGCGACCCAAGCCAATATACTTCCCTGGAACCGAACATTGTCCAATTAACTTACCTGATACAAAGAAGAGATCCCCCAAGACACTCAAGCTACCATCCCTCAAGCTTACCTATATATCAACCATCTGAAGTACAAATGTATTATCGTTCTGAAATTCCCACCTACCAACCAATGCGTGAACGATCTTCGGATATTGCACGTACTTTCAGGTTGTAATTCTATGTATAATGTAAGTATGATAGGTATGCTTATATGTATGAAAGTTATAAAGTTAATAAAAGAAGGTTAATGTATGGTTGTATGGTAACGAAGAGGGAACCGAACCCTAATAATATTCGAGGAAAGGTGTGGTTGTATGGTAACGAAGAGGGAACCGAACCCTACTAATATTCGAGAACTAGGGAACCGAACCCTAGTAATATTCGAGGAAAGAGGGTACCGAGCCCTAATAATACTCGAGGAAGGAGGGTGTCGAGCCCTAATAATACTCGAGGAAGGAGGGTACCGAGCCCTAATAATACTCGAGGAATGAGGGTACCGAGCCCTAATAATACTCAAGGAATGTAGGGCGTAATGTTCTTTATAACGTAAGATATGAATGTAAATAGGTATGATTGAAAGTATGAAAGTATAAATGAAAGAATGATTGAAAGTATGAAAGTATGAATGTATTGTATGTTGTATGATTAACTAGAACTCACTCAGCGTATCTGACTTTTAGTATGGACGTAGGTGAGTAGGATGATGCAGCTCGATTGAGGTGAACACGTGGCATTGAATAAGAGGCTGACATCGGAATACCCAAGACGTTTATTAGTTATGTTTTAAAGACAGTACGTTTAATTAAGACAAGTTAGGGATTAATATGTATGTTTTATTGAAAGTTTTTATATTCCGCGTATGTTTTATTTAACTCTGATAAATAGAACTATATTGATGAGTAAATCCAACGCCCAAATGTGAGGCACCGGTAACGAGGCCTTACATTACGAGCAAAGAGTAATATGTTGTTTAAATTTTAGCATTGTAGGTTTTAAAGTTTTTTTGTTTTTTTTTGTTTTCTAGGATACTCGAAACCCGATTAACCCAACCCGAAAAAACTCGAACCTGAATTACCCGAACCCGAAAAACCCGTGAGAGTTTTGGGTTGGGTTTCGGGTCAAGATTTAAAACTTTGAAACCCGAAAAACCCAAAACCCGAAAAACGAACCCGAAGAACACCCCTAGCTAAATGGGTTGTTTATCTTAAACAAAGTCAGTCAGATAAAGATTTATGGGATTACGTTATCCCTATTTAAGATAGAAAATAAAAGCAACTCAGACCGAGTACACATGTGTCTGGATCCAAACATAATTAATCTAGTCTATCAGTCAAGGCTATGTGACCGCAGACTAGAGATCATAATAAAAAGTTCTCCAATGGGCGTCAGTTCCCCGAGAACCGTAATTGTGTGTGTATGGCAAGTGGTACAAATCCTATAAATAAAAGACGTTTCTGCTGAGGGTGTTCCAGAAAACTATCTTGTCAGTCAAAAAAAGATTTATAAAATGTTTTTACAGTCAACGATTCACCAGCATATCGCTGACGTATTTCCCCCCTATTTCAGAAAATAAAAGTTAGTACATGTAGTAAGTAATTATAGCCATCCAAGAAGATAGATGTTCGCCAGGTAGAGATGACTCAGTTTTTAATTATTAAACAATACAATATGATTTGTAAAATCAAACGAGGTTTATAAATTAAACACTCGGGTATTTATTATTCGAGAAGCTTTTCAATTAAATTAAGATTTTATTATAAAAACAAAAGTTTCAAATTATATATAATTATGTATTATTATAAAATAAAGACTTCCGCTAAAACTCTAATATATTTACAAAACATGTACCAACTATTGGTCACACGCCTATGCCCTAAATCGAGGTGTGACAAGTAATGACAATGGGATTATGATGTGTTAATGATATGCACTATGTGAATGTGCGAGTATGTTTGTGCTGCTTATGACTGCACATGTTAGTCTGGATAGTGTGTCAATAAATGTGTATATGCATCGGGGTAGGGGTTGTGGATTTTGGGTGTCGGGTCGGTAAATGGTTTGTTGTCGGGTGTTCAAGCAGTGACGGATCCAGAAGGTTTTGTCAGTTGGGGTCCTGGGGGAAAATTATTGTCAGACAAGATGAATTGGTCAAAAGTATCAGTCAAAATAAGTCTCGTTATTAGGGTTCGGGTATAAACAATTCATTTGTTTACTTTATGAGATGCCAAATTATTCATACTTGTCACCTAATGATATGATGGATTTACAACATTTCTTATCAAACTTAAACGTGTATAAATTTTTTATTATCACAACAATACACCACAAACATGAAAACATAAAAAAAAACTTACAAACAAAGGTAAACAGCAAACACTTGTAAACCACAAATGTAATATAAAAAAATACAGTTATGAACAAAAGAAATTAGAAAATAAAGAACATGATCAAGTATTCTGATAACATTATGACAACATCATATATTATTTGCTTAATGTAATTTATATATTATTCTAACATGGAATGTTAAATTACTGTGTTGTTTAAATCTCAAATCAATAAAAGGTCTATTTTGCCTTTTTAATTGAACAAAAATAAGGTTGTTTTAAACATGTATTTAATTTGGAGAAAATTCCAATTTGCCTCCCTGAAATATATCGTCGGGACACGGAATAGCCACTGAAAACGAAATTGTGCATTTTGGACGTCTGTGATATTTAGGCGGGTTTTTTTTCCTCCTTCCGTTAGTTAAACTACAGTTGATTGTTAATGATGAAGGGTAAACTTGTCATTGTACATAATAATAATAATAATAATAATAATAAATTCAGTTTTCAATCTTCATCATCTGTAGATCATCATCATTTCCAGTCTTCATCCAATCCCAAATCTTCATTCACCCTTATCTTTATTTACCCTTCATTCACCCTTATCTTCATTCACCCTTATCTGTCAAACCCTCATTCACCCTTATATTTAACACTTTAAACCCATCTTATTCAACCCCAAATGATCCAGATATGCTGAACCAAAACCCTTATTCAACTGTCTAATTCAGATCAGAAACCCACAAGGTACGATCCGTCAATGTTATTAATCTCACCTGATTCTCGAAATACCCATTTCGAATTTGTATAGTTTTTGTTCACTGAATGTCTTAGGGTTTAAGTTTTTGATCGATTGAATCCACGTACCCATATGGATTGAAGCTACAACCGGCACCAACGTATCATCCGTTAGAGACGTATTGGGACACGGCCGCCGTCACCTAGGGCTGCTCATGCGGATGCTGCTGTTGGAACCATGGCTGCACCCGTTTCCCCCGTCGCCGGTGGTAAAAGATTCCGGCCGTTTCCCCCCTCGCCGGTGGTAAAAGATTCCGCCGGAGTGATTGCAAATGGTACTTTGATTCCGATCTTGTTAGGGTTCTAGGGTTTGTAAGAGTTTTAATAACGATCGGCTTCTAATCAGTCGGATAAGTTGAGTGTGTAAAGAGATTAAGAAGATGATAAAGATATGGAGATGATGGAGATAGGGAGATGATGATGATGATGATGAAGTGATGAATATATATTTCATATTGTATAGGTGTAACAAACATTAGTTCAGTTCAAACGGTAGGTTTTCTTTGTTGTTAAACCAAAGGTCGGGGGTTCGAACCCCGGCCTCTACACGATTTTGAAAGATAAGTTTTAGATATAATTATAGGCTCAGGGATAGAATGGTTATTTCAACCTTTTTTGGTCAGTCAACTAACGGGAATGACACAGACTGACCCGCCCAAATATCACAGAGACACAGACGTCCAAAATGCAATTTCGTTTTCAGTGGCTATTCCGTGTGCCGACGATATATTCCAGGGAGGCAAATTGGAATTTTCTCTTTAATCTATAAATAACCATGTGTTTTCATGACCACATGTTTTCATATGAAAATTTGTTTTCCCAATGCAATTTCATATTGTCCATCCATTTCTTAATAGCTTTAATGACTTCCTTGCAAACAAAATACCACTCAACCTCTTTTATGTCTTCTCTCTTTATTAGTTTCCTTGTCATATAAGGTGCCTCCTAAATATTTGAGAAGGGGTCTGCTAAAAGAAATCAAAAATTTTCTACTGCTGAGACGAATCTCAGTGGGGTCTATACCCCCCCCACCCTTGAACAACACTTAAATCCCCCTATGTGTTCAAGTAACAGTGGTCTATCTTTGAACATTGATGTGTTGTAAATGAAAAGAAAGACTTTATGATAAACGAATGTTAACGGGATCAACGGAATATGTAACTAAATTGTCTTTTAAAAGAGACCGATAGAACTCACTAAACGTAGCTGACTTTTGCATGTATGTTAGGTATGTGTAGGCCTGAGATTGGATATCGGGAGGTTCTTAACATTGTGTGGGGGATCCCATGGGCGTGGCATGTTATTTGTTTTAAATATATATAAAAGTGTTCCGTATTTTAATAACGATCGACAAATTGTTGTAATGTATTTTTGTTGTAATTGTTTGATAAAATAACCTTATTTTAACGTATTGAACAGGGTGACGATATCCCGTTATAGGGTGCTCGGTTTGGGGTCTTACGCTTAATGATTTCACTAAAGCATAACTAATACCTTGATAGCTTAGGGTATCGGGTAATTGGTCGTATAGAATTAATGCATAGGCTAGACATTCGGAAACTCGTCTAAAGAAAATTGATCGTCTCGTCGAAACATTGAAAGGGATCAGAAACATATCATCGAACGTCGGGAATGGTGTGTCGGTAACGTGGAACGCAAGCCGAGGTAGAGTTTAGTGTTGGGATGTTTTCAATGTTGTGTCTTAACTCAATATAGCTTGCCTCATTCGAAAGGTTCGGAAATGGATCGTCGAACGTCGAGAATGGAGTGTCGGAAACGTGGAACACAAACCGAGGTAGAAATAGTGATGGGATGTTCTAAATGATCTATCTCAACTCGGTATTTTTAGCCCCCTTATACCACCATTGGCGGACCACGGGAAATACAGACGGTCCGCTAGGCCGTCCAAAATACTACATCATAGGACACATGTCAGATTCTTTTTAACACCAGATGCATGCATCATGGTTTGCACCATAGGCTTATGTGAGTTGTATCAATTTCTTTTTCTTTTGTATCTTTACATTCTTTTTTACTTTATCTCAATACTTTTACATATTTTACAATCTAATCTCTATACATTTCACTTTCAACTTTGATATTCTATACTTATATTTTTCTAAAATTTTACTACACCTTAAATTTTACGAGTTCACATGCGGCAATAGTTATTATTTTCTGAGTTAGGGTTTTATGTATATTTGCGGATAAGTGAAGTAAGCCAGTTTTCATTGTGTTTCAGTCTTCCTTCGTCCTCAAGATTGCTTTGCGGCTTCCATCAATCGATCGGAGATATGGGGGTTTCCAAAGCTCAACTTCTCGAACGCTTACAGGTTTCACTCTTTCCTTTATTAGATTCACACTCGTCGTATCATTGATTGGTTAATTTGATTGCTGATGTATGCAATTCAATCCGAAAACAATTATTAAATTAGGGTTCTAACATCTAACTACAATATTTACTGTTGGAATCCAACAGGCTCAACAGATACAGTTTTCACAGTATGATCATCCAGTAGTTATGACTGTTGAAGAACAGGCTAAGCATGTTGGGCACATCAAAGCTGGATTGAGTAAAAACTTATTCCTAAAGGTTTAATAATTTTTACTTACCTTTTTGTTATTGATAATTGATTAAATCAAATGCAGTAATCTTTATGTTTTTTTGTTTCACATTTAGGATAAGAAGCACCGCCTTTATATCGTGTCGGCTTTAGCGGACACTAAGGTCGATTTAAAAGGTTAGTTTCTTCTCTAAATGTCTGTAACATGCTCTACCATTTTATCAATATGTTTGTTTTTCATGATGTTTATAACATTTGATTGTGGCTTTGAAGCTGAGCAGTTTTATCGCAAAGGCTCGGTCTTGGAAAAGGAGGTTTGAGAATGGCACCTGAAGAAGCCGTTACAGAAATACTTGAAGTTATTATTATAGTTATCAAATACGTTAGGCGCATAGGCCTCGCCTGAGGCCTAGGCGCAAAAAAGCTAGGGCCCAGGAAAAAATAAGCACACTTAAATAAAAAATAAAAAATATGTTGTGTGTATAAAAATTAATACTCTTCTTAAAGTAAAATAAAAAGCTATATTATAACATTTAGTATCATCTAATTAGTCCCAAAAGCTCTAAAATTGTCAAGATTCAAATGTAATTCCAAAACTTGAATAACAAAATGTATCAATATAACGATTTTGACTTCTCCAGGATCTAAGCTTCAATAGCACTCCTTGCGTTTCTTTCGCTCGGCTTTTATGTTCTCATGTTCTTGGCATAGACAATGCCGAAGCGCTCGCCTAGGAACTAGAAGCGCATTTATTGAGCCTCACTTGAAAAATGGGCCTAGGCGCAAGAAGCGAGGGCTTTTAATAACTATGGTTATTATATGCATTTATGCCTCATTTTATATTGATTATTAGTATTTGTATATGTGCTTTTAGTTTATGTTACAATATTTGCACTTGCTATAATATTTTTTCAGGTTCCTTTAGGATCTGTTACTCCATTTGCACTTGTGAACGAATCAGCTCGGTATGCATGTTTATTGCATTATTTTATTCTGTTAAATTTGACCATTTTATAAATGAGAGAATTTTATATATGCTCTTACGAACTTAATTAGTTGAAATATCAGAGAGAATTTGATAGGTTACAAATAAGGATATACATGAAATTCCCTCTCTTCAATCTTCATCTCTGTATTATCATAAAAGTTGCGTTAACTTGTTTATTTTATATTTCCAGGAATGTTTCATTGTTGTTAGACCAGGGTTTTAAAACCCATGAGTGCTGCTTTTTTCACCCGCTCTCAAATGATACCACAATCTGTAAGTATATTTACGCTTTAAAAGTATATTACAATCATTTAAGTTTTATACTTTTGGATTAGTTTCGTATATACTCTTACAAACTTGAAAATTTTCATATACATCAACCAAAACTAATAATTATCATACATATATACACTCAACCAAAACAAATAATTATCCTGCATACCCAACTTTAATGATTTTTTACTTACTGTTCTAGCCCTTTTCATTATATTTGTTTTAACCCTTTTTTTATTTGGATTTGATCCACATTGATGATAAGCAAGCGGAGCGAACATCGTCTCTCTTTTGTCTCTCATTGGCAGATAATCGAACTAAAATCTAATAATCGAACCAGCTAGAATTGAATGATAAGTAATCTAAATTCTAATATTTTGAGAAACTGTTGTTTATGGGTAAAATAAGTTAAGTTAAAAATGAGGGAAAAAAAGTTTAAGCTAAAAATGGGTAAATAAAGTGATCTGAAGTTAAAGATGGGCATATATGGAATTTTAAAGTTTTTGAAAAATAAGGGTAAAATGGTTATTTAATAACATGTTTTTAATGAATTGGGTATATTTGATATTTAAACTACTTGTTAGGGCGTATATGTGTCTTTTGTTTTGTATATATGATAATTCTCAAGTACGTAGACGTATATATGATATTTTCCAAGTTTATAGGGGTATATATGAAATTACGTCCTTACTTTTTAACTGTGTTCTGTTGATGTTTTTGGTTGAAGCCCTTAACATACAGGATCTGTATACGTTTGTTAAATCATTAGGAAGAATCGTCGCGTATGTTGATCTTGAGGTAACAATATCTTTATTATTTTAATTTTACTAATTAGTTTCTGATTGTGGGTCATTGTTTTTGTAGGCTAATCCAACTGTTGGGAAAGATCAACCGCCAGATTTAGCTAATTTAGTTCCATCTGACATCTCGAGTGTGCAGAATGTTGTTGAGAAAACAGCTAATTTGAAGATTGATGGGGATGTAAACAGCAAACCAGTTGCTGTTATAGGTATAATAGGGTGCAAATGTTAGGGTTTAGACGAGCCGAATCTAGAACTTGACAGATGACACTAAAAACAACATTTGTATTTTAGTTGTGATTTACCCGAGGATTTTACTATTTTTTTAATTAAGTTTTGACTTAATGTAGCCAAAGCATCAAAGGTTTCCAGTGATCAACAGAAGGAGAAACCGGGCAAGGTTTCCAGTGGTCAATCGAAGGAGAAACTGGTCAACACTGCAAACTCTTTTGCTGACCCTGAAAAGTTTATTGAAGAGATATTAAAGAAAGTAACTGATATTGTTGTTGACGAGGTTAGTTGTTGGACTTTTGTTTGAACTAAACTCTGTTTTGTGTTTTTGATATCTGAAATATTATTATTATTCAGGTCAAAGTGGAAAATATTAAGCAACGTGGAGACCAACTTGGTGTTGTTGTATCAAACAGTATAAAGAAAAATCTTACCCTTGAGTTGAAAAATCTAGCTGTGAGTATTTCATCGTTAATCTATCAGTTTTTTTGTAAAATTTTCAAGAACATTTTTCTAACATAATTGAAACACTTGATGATTTGTTTCAGACCACGTTTAAAAACACGGCTTACACTGAAGGCTTTGGTGCTGGTAGGGAAAGTATAACATTGCTCTTGAAACGGTGATACAACAGTGATCGAGTGATTTTTATTTTTTTTCATTAAATGTTTCGAGGATGGATTTGAATGTGTTGGGACTGTATTTTGTTTTTTCAACACATCAGTAGTGCAAACAGGATGGTTATTCTATGACTGAGAAAGTTTGGTTTATTTGGTGAGTTATTTACTTTGAAAAAAAAATTTTGGTGAGTCCTTTGTATAATCGTATGATGGGTTGAATACCTACAATGAGTCATCAATTCTTGGCAGATCAACACAACACCATTGACAGGTCATACGGGTTGTACTACTTTTTCGTCAAGTTACACGGGTCAATAATACGGGTCAAGGTCTTATATGGCCTGAATGAAAGGGTGACAATGTCTATATGCCCTGTATAAGGTGTTACACGAGTTATTATACGGTCTGGTATAATTTTATTGCAACTGACTGGTGTGACGACAATGTGTAGTGTCGGAAGTCATATAATTTGTATGATGTAAGAATTTAAATCGTAAGAGTCGTATGATATCATAGACGTGACAGTTCTTACAACCCGATTTTTCATGTTTTTCTAATCAACATGAATATCAGTATCATACCTTGTCACCATTTGTTACTTTATTGGCAGTGGGAAGTTCTTCATAGCTTGTTGTTCCTCATAAGTCAATGTGAGCAGTAAGTTAAACTTCCTCATTGGTAAGTGTTTCTATAAAATAAATAGGAAACACTAATTAACCTATCATTCCTTTTAGAAAAAGAAAAAGGTTCATATTTATTTAGATTTCAGAGTATATCATTTTTTTGAGCAACTTTTATTAAAAACACAACATACCCGCTAATAAACAACTAGCAAGGCCGAAACATACAAAGGAACAACAAACAAAATTAAGCATCGTCCTCCAACCATTTTCTCCAATCTATTCCAAACTTTCTCGATCGAGCCTTCAACCAAAGGAAGCTAAGAAATTTAATTTGACCCACAATCTTCTGCACATCCACCATTCTCTTGTTCCTTACTTGCCAAATACACCAACAAGTAACCAATAAAATTGATTGAAAGATTCTTTCTAATGTTCGAAATGGGGATGAACTTGTGTAACTCAAAATTCCCTTTAATAAAAAGACAAAAATTGGTGGAGTTTTACACTAGCTGCTAATATGTTGCCAAATTAAGCATGCCACAATACAAGTGAATAAGTGTTCGCTGATTTCCAAAACATAGTGTTGGGTCAGATGTTTAACCTGTTTTCTTAAGCAGGTCGATTCAAACACAACCTATATAGTAATCCGAATATGAATCGTTTAATAAAATGGGTTAACCTATTAACTCACTTAAAGATTTTTTAAAAAAGGTTTTTATGTGTATTTTTTAACCGGCACTTAATCTATCCTATTAACTAACACCGCTAAACTGTAAAGTGCAGAATTTGAACTCTTGCCATTTTGGTGAGTGAAATACGCATTACCACCTGAATGTCGTGTGGGGACTTATTTTAGATGTTCGAGAGCATTATTTAATAGTGTGAAAATTATTAAAACTTTAATATATTGGTTTTTAGTTTTCTCTCTAAGCCTCAATTTTGAGAGTGATATTAACATTTTGTAATAAAAAAACTCTTTTATCGCCTCCTGGTTTCTAAACGAATTTTGAATTATTCATTAGTTGTAGCTATTTATCACTCTTTCGATACTCTTGAGCTAAAAATATAAATCTAAAATTTTGTTTATTCATAACTAAAGATAACGAAACAAAAACAATTAATATAACATCAACCACAAAAACAAAGTGAAGATGATTGATTATTTCAATTGTTACTAAGTCATCAGATATCACTTGTATTCGTATTCATAATTCGTAAATAAACATTAAAACGCTATCATAGCACTTACTTTCTTTTTTATGTAACTTGAAATTTTCTTGTTATTTTAATGATTCTATTTGATGATGAAACTTAGGCTCTAGCTCGGGCTGTTCACGAGTCGAGTCTGAGTCGAGCCATAGTGGATTCGAGCTCGGGCTCGAAACTAAACGGGGCAACTCAACTAAGGCTCTAGCTTGATTTTGAAGTTATACGAGATTAAGATCGAGTTAACAAGCCGAGCCATGATCGAGTCGAGCCTAGGTCGATTTTGGCTCAGTTACAAAAATGAAGCTAACTCAGCTCAGGATGTTTCAAATCAAGTTTTTTAGCTTGTTTTATTCGAGCTTTTATCGAGCGAGCCACGAGCCCGAGCTTGGAGCCTCGACCTTTTTGAAACTATTTAAAATTATAATCGAACCCTTAAAACAAAAAAAAATATAAAAAATGCTCAAATTTTTATAAAATTTGCAGATTCCATAAACAATGATAATAAGAAAAGTGAATCCGGATGCCCTAAATCGCTCTCAGTTCGTCTCTCCATTTTCAATAACGTGAATCCATCGACATGCTGCGAAGGTACATACAAATCAAATATGCATCTTCATTACTTCAATTTCATTATTATTATTATCAACCTTCATAATCATACCTAGGGTTTACATGATCAATTTGCTTCTTATTTTGAAGGTCTATACTGCAACTATCTTCTCGTCGATCAATTGGACGACTTTCACCACGGATTACTACACAGGCATGTTCTATAGTCTATACTCATCTTAATTGATTAAATGCAGATTGTTCTACACTTGTTATTAATTAATAATCATTGATACATTTGTAGCAGATACCTTGGTATCTTTCTTCTAGGAAGGAATATTCTGTTGCATCTCAGCCGAACTCGACTGGCAAACCGTCCGATTCCTGGACGAATGTCTCCAAAGTTTTCATTGGAACTGTAGCCCTAGGTGCTGCTTCTGTTATAGCAGCTTACCAGACTGGTTACTTAGATAATAAACATATCACTAAAGAACCAGATAATAGTAATAGTAATATTAATATTAATACACAGCCTGTTCCGGTTGTTCACGAAGAACCACAAAACAGTGAAACTGCAGAACAAGTTGATGATGTTCAAAATGTTCAAGAGTCTGAGGTAACGAGTCTGACTGTTGACCATGGTGAAGAAAGCGTTAAGATTGATCGGCCTGAGATAAAGGAATTGCCGAATGAGACATCGGATGCGGTTTCCGACAATAATATTTCAACTTCTGATGATGCGGGTGTTGATTCAGTAGCACCGGTTCAAGAGGATTTTAGTACAAAACACCAAGATGTGAAGAGTTCTACAGAGCAACATGAGGTTGTTGATCCGGTTATTGAAGAAAGTGTGATGAAGTCGGAGCCGCCTCAGCAGCTAGATAGTACAGATATGCCACAGGTGCTTCTTCTTTATTTTGTTTAATTTCGTTTGCAGCTAGTTTTTATGTTCATTTTGTTTTTATATGAAGGGTGATGTGAGCAATGATTCCAATGAGCCGAATTCCCTTCTTGATGAATACCTTGTAAGAGATCAGGTGGAACAAAATGCTGCAGCATCTTCGTATCTGGATAAGGTTAGATACTTAGATGCCAAATAGAGGTGTAAACGAGCTAATCCGATCCTGAGCTTGTTTAAGCTCGAGCTCAACTCGTTTAACTTACAATAGCTCAAGGTCGGCTCGTTTAACTTATGAGAGTTTTACGAGAGCTCAAGCTTGGCTTGTTTAAGTTATGAGAGCTCGGCTCGCTTAACTTATGACTTAAGAGAGCTCGGCTCATCATTTAACTTACGAGAGCTCAAGCTTGGCTTGTTTAACTTACGGGAGCTCTGCTCGTTTAACTTATGATAGCTTGGCTTGTTTAACTTACGAGAGCTCGAGCTTGGCTCATTAAGTTTTGAGAGCTCTAGCTTGGCTAGTTTAACTTACGAGTCGTGAGAATGAGAGGTTTTTCAAGCTCAAGCTCGCCCCGTTATTTATTAGTATATTTATATGCATTTATACTTTCATAAATTTTTATAAAAATTTTATAAATTTTATTATACTTTTATAAATATTTTTTAGTATAACATAAAATTTGCTATTTAGTTATTTTCATTATAGTTTTATGTTTAATGACTGTTATTTTGTAAATAATACTCAACACAAACATAAATACTGTGCTTGTTTAGGCTCGCGAGCCTACTCAAGCTCAATAAGTGAAGCTCAGGCTCGGGCTCGTGTTAAGCAATCCTTGTAAGCCTCAAGCTCGTTTAAGCTCAGCTTGATTCGAGCTTATAGCGAGTCTATCTCGAGTTCACTTGTTTACACTTTACACAGTAATACCACATAATTTATAGAAAGAATAACTAACTGCCTGTGATGTGAAATGAAGGAAGTAGCCGCGGCTCTTAAAGGTAATGATGACGTGTCAAAGAACGGAACATTAATTTTGGATCTGTTGGAGGCCATTCACACAGCTGAAAAAAGACAGGCGGATTTAGATGCGCGTGTCTTTTCTGAAGAAAAGAGGTTATTGAAGGCAAGATTATTTACCACTTAATTGTTTGCTTTGTCTACACCTATTATTATTATTATTATTATTATTATTCAATTTGATTACCTGCTTAACTTTTGACTAAAATATTTCAGGAGAAATATGAAAAGGAACTAAAAGATGCCAGAGCCCGGGAACTTATGTATGCTGAAAGAGAGACTATTTTGGATAAGGTTTTGTACATTTTGTTTAGATGGGTCGATTTTGGGCTAATACCGAACCAAAAACCGCTAAGTCAGTTTTTAGGTTGGTTAAAACTGTAAGGTTTTGTTTTTTTTGGTTTTTGGTTTTGATTTGGTTTTACCATTTGTCTTGGAAATTTTGGACTGATAAAAAAATGGCCCAAAATAATGATTTGAGCCAAAATCTTTTTGTTAATTAATGATTAATTGATTATTATACATATGGTCTAAAATGTTTAGGTTACACTACATATTAAAATCCATATATTTGGTTCGGTTCGTTTTTTCGGTTTTCTTTACGTGCAATACCGATAGCAAACCAAACCAAGAGTTATGTTTTGGTTCGGTCCTTATGAAAACATAAAACCTATTTGTAGGAGTTACATAAAGAAAAGCTGAAAGCGGCTGCTGCTATCAAATCACTTCAAGAAAAGTTAGAAGAGGAGTTCAGATCGGAGATTGAAAGAAAGGTGGTTGACCACTATTTGACCATATTTCAACAATTTTGTAATCTAAATAGCAGTTATAGAGTTTGTTAATCTTGAAATTTTCAGGAGGCTGAAACAGAAATGGAATTAAGTAAGTTGAAGGATTTGACAAAAGCTGAATTGCTTGCAGCAATTGCGAAGGAGAAGGCATCTCAAATTGAAAAACTGGAGGAAGCAAATCTCAATGTATGACATAATCATTTGAAGTTGGGTTAGTTGTGTTTTTGAGGAAACTAATCGCAGTATGTTTGGTGTACTATGTAGATAAATGCTTTATGCATGGCATTCTATGCTCGATCTGAAGAGGCTCGCCAAAGCCATTCTGTCCACAAGCTTGCATTGGTTTGTTTGTTCACCTTTTATATAATTTGCTCTATGAAAGTTTTTAGTTAGGATTTAAATTTGTTCTATTGATATGTTCCATCCGGTTACCCATTTTCTTGGAGTTTCCAAACTCAGGCTCTATTCTAAACGAGACAGCTAACTAGCGAGCCGCGAGCCGGTCAGACTTTGGCTTGTTTGCAGACCGTACCAGCTCTGCTCTGCTCGTTTACCGATTGTGCCGGCTCGAGCTCTGCCCGTTTGATTTCGAACCGACCTTGGCTTGAGCTTGACTTGTTTAAGGACTATGCAGGCTCAGCTCTGCTCGTTTACCGATTGTGCCGGCTCGGGCTTGGCTTATTTACAAACGAGCTGATTTTGAACGCGCCACGAGCTTTTAGAACAACTCTAGTTTTGATTGAACCGCAACAAAGGCGTAGGCAAATAATGTCACATAATGTTTACTATTAGGTCTTTTTAAAAGGGTGGTTTTCTTGGCTCTAATAAATGGGTAGCAGTGAAATATTGTGTTTTAAGTATATTTACTGTTAACAATGCATGCTTCGCATAATTTGTAGTTATTTTGGTGTGTAATAATTTAAGTAAATTATCATTTTCTTTTTGCAGGGTGCTCTTGCACTTGAAGATGCTTTGTCTAAAGGACTACCTATACAAAAAGAAGTAGAAGCCCTTAAAACTTACACGGATGGAGTTGATAAAGACTCACTATTAGGTTTGGTCATGGAATCTCTTCCAGAAGAGACACTCGAAAAAGGCACCGATACCATATTACAGTTAAATCACAAGGTAAAACTTTCTTTTATTTAAAAGCAGTTGCCTTAAATATTTATTTTAATGTAATAATTAAACATGTATAATGGACAAGCTAAAAGTGATTATCATACATTTTTTGATTTGGTTGCCATCTTGAGTGATTTTTTTTTGGTGAGAATATATTTTTATTTTGATAATTGACTTACTTGCTCATAGATATATATTACCAGTTTTTATTTTAGTATCTGCCAAATATTATTCTACTACATAGTTTTTGAAAAAAAAAGAACTAATGAATCAACCCAAACTGTTGTCCGATATGGCAATTTTAAATTCTTATCATACACACAATACAAAGACTATTTGCCTTCAGCGCACACATCGGCCGAGGTATCTGCAAGTTGGATGTGGTTGTAATTTTAAACCTATAAAATAGTAAGAGAATATATGTTTTCTTCAGTTTTAGTTTGCTTTAATATGCCAGACATGTATGAACTTAGATTATTTTAATCGCTGAATGCATCCACTTTTTTTATTATTTTTGTTTATTTTATATGCTTATAAACTGAAAATGCAATTATCTTTTTACATTGATCCTTGGAAACAAGTTTGACGCAATGCAGGAATGGTACAATAATATTTTTTGATATCTCAGAAGTAAAATTTTGCAATATTCACGCACCTAGCTTTAGATGTCTTGTAAAGCTATCAGAGGTTATGGACTTATGGTTATACTTTATAATTATGTTCTGTCTACTGTCTAATCCCAGTTTGACGGCTTGAAAGGGACTCTGCAACATTACAGTCTAATGCCTCCAGGTGGCGGTGGCATTTTGGCGCATTCATTGGCCTACATTGCATCAGTACTAAAGGTGCGTACACATTTGTGACTTATATATTGTTGAGGTAATAAGTTTCAGAATATGGCAAAATATCTTTTTGAACTATTCAAATTTTATATTATAAGCTCTTTAAAAGATTAAGTTTTTGTTCATCGTATTTAATTCTAGTAATAATATTATAGATTAATTATAATCAGTTAATCACTTTTGCTGCGCCAGGAAAATCATAATAAATATCACTCCATCAAAACACAAACTAATTGTTACTGTTTTTATTGTTGGGTCCCGACGTCCCGTGAGTTTACTATTAACCTGGTACTCATGGCCAACATAAAAACTGATTATTACTGTATTACATTTAGGGGTGTCAATCGTGCCGGGTTGACGGGTTGATGGGTTTCGGGTTAGCGTGTTGAGATTCTTCAACCCTAACCCAACCCATATTTTTATTCGTGTCGGGTCGTGTCGACCCATATAAATTCGTGTCGTTTTCTGGTTGTGTTTCAGGTTAACCAATTTTACGTTCATATATGAATGTGAGTAATATCTATTGATTAGTAATAAACTAAACAATTAATTACTCTTATTCATATAAAACTTGTTAATAATTTTTGATAAATCTAATAGTCTTTGTGTATTTATCTCTCATTCTCAATTAACAAACTTAGGTTCACATATTTAGCTCAAGATAAGAACAAAGGAATGAAATAACCAGAGAATATACAGTTAGAACTAATAAAATTAAATTATTAGAAGTAAAAGTATATAAAAGTAGTGTAAAAACAATATATTTTACTTTTAAAAGTTAATTGATATATGAAAAATTAACAAACTAAGTATTTAACTTTAAAATTTAAAACATCTTCTCTGTAAAATATAAATATTAACTTCTCTAAAATTGTTAAACGGGTTAACAGGTCAACCCACTTTTTAACAGGTCGGGTTTCGGGTTGACCTGTTTTTTAAACGTGTCGGGTTAGGGTTGAACTGTTTAAGAAAATGGGTCGTGTCAAACGACCCAAAACCTATATTTTTTCGTGTCGGGTTTCGGGTCGTGTCAGGAATTGACACCCCTAATTACATTATCTAATCATGATTCAAGTTTCAGGTGAAGGAAGGTGACAGTTCAGGTGACGGGATCGAGTCAGTTATAAACCGAGTGGAAAAGATGTTAGCCGATGGGAAACTTTTGGAAGCTGCAGAGACGCTTGAAAACGGTCTAAAAGGTAGCCAGGCAGCAGAGGTTGTGGGTGATTGGGTACGACAAGCAAGGAATCGGGCAATCACGGAGCAAGCCCTAACTCTTCTTCAATCTTATGCTACATCTGTGAGTCACCCTTAAATCGCACTCCTTCTCGGTTAAAGAATAAAACAAGAAATTGGACTTTGAAGTTGACCAATGTTCTTGTCGTGTTCGTAAGTTGACCAAAGTTCTTGTGGTGTTCGTGAGTTGACACCGTTTTTGTTTGGTTGGTTGAATGCCAATAGACTTCATTTTTACAACTGATGTTTGGCGAAAGTTGATATTATACTGGCTTGTACTTGTAGTGAGAGACGTACAGATTGATATCTTATGGTTGATATATATTTTTGTCAAGCCGTCCTATTATAAAGGCGATACTCATTTGGACCAGACTAAAAATAAACACTACAAACATGTTATCCAGATTACAGTGACGTGTTAAATGGGTTTTTGAGCTGTATAACATGGAGAAGTTGGCCATATGGGTCGTGTGAGGGACAAATTATACAACATATGATGTATTGACTGAGAAAGAAATTACTGATTCGATCACTGACAAAGTCATGATTTCTGTGATGTGACAGATGCATAGTTGAACATTAGTATAAATCAAGTAAAATATAGTAAGCAATTTGGGAATCGTGTAGGCATCTATAAATGACAAAAGGTAAGACGGCAAGCTTTCTTGCAGTAATCGGAAAACATTTTGTCATCTACAATGATAATAAATATATAAACTGCCACTTACTATCTAATAGAGAAAGAGAAGAAAAATGTGTTTTAATTTTCCTCGAATATTTCTTAATAAAAGCAAAAAGAAGTTTCAGAAAAATGAAGACGACGATGATGAAGAAACGGAAAATAGAGGTCTATTAGCAAAAGAGGTTGAACGATGGAATAAAGATCAAGAGAAGGTTAAGAACCCTGTCAATCGAATCATATAACATATTTATTTTCATGTAATTGATAATGCAGTCTTGTTATTGTATTGTTTTGATCTTGTTTAATTAGATAAGCAACTTTTTATACTTTAGTTCCCCTTAAAATGTCCTGAAAGAAGTGTTTTAAAGAGTGTTTGGTATGCAGAGATGAGTTTGTGTGATTATGATATGAGTTAGGATAGAAAAGCTTATTACTAATGCAACACATGATTTCTTTTAATTCTACCATCTTCATTCATCACCACATGATTACAATGATGAATTTTAATATGAAATACGGCGATGCTAATGCTTTAAATCCTATGTGTGTTTAATATATGAACAGGGGGAAGTTAACGTACAAATTAAATGAACGTAGTAACTGTGTAAATCAAGTAGTGTAATTATGTAATTACACTATGCTGTAATTACACTACACTATAATTACACTATATTGTATATATAATCACACTATTTGATTCTTACAGTTAGCAAGTTAATTTAATTTATATTTGATCCAAACCCTATACAAGTAAACTATAATTATATATATGTATACCCTCTTTCGACTTTTTACCTAGAATGATTAAATTGCAACTATTATTTTTCAAGTTTGAGATTTAAACCGAAGTAAGCAAATTCTTTCTTTTAGAACGGCGGATTTCTTTTGTGTTTAGGTCATCATACTTATCAAATTTGAGAGTCCCGTTGTTCCACTCTGACCAGACTATTAAACGGTTCCATCATGGCTTCAGAATTTACGACTTTCCTTCGGCTGCCAATTTACGACTTTCCTTCGGCCGCCAATTAACGACTTTCCAGCAGAACTCTCTGACGTAACATGCGGTGAAAATGCGGGTAGGTTCGTGATTCAAACTAACAAGCTTTTCACAAGGCTAAACTCAAATCCTTCATTGCTATAATCCATCAAACCAAAATACCACAAGTAAAAAATCAAATATGAATCTCCATTAAACACCCCTTGGGGAGGCTTTTAAAATTGTTTTTTTGTTTATTTGCTTTTTGAAAAGCAAAAGCACTTTTAAAAAGCTCTATTATAAGCTTTTGGAATTGCTTTATCAAACACATTTTGCTTTTTAAAAAATAAATATCAAATAAGTTTTAAAAGCTCACACAAACACCCTCTAAGACCATCCGTACTCCAAGCTTTATAATGGCGTTATGGTGTATAACGCCGGGGGCACACCGCCCGCCCCCGGCCCCTGGCATTATGGCATTTTTTTTGTGCGTTTTGTATATAACGTGGGTGGAAGGAAAAAAAATAATAAAGTTGAGACATTATGGAGGTTTTATGACTACACTCTATCTTTGTATAAAACCATAACTCTGACTAGACGTCACGTGTTGCATAATGACTGGAGATGAGACTTTATGACTACTCATTATGTGGATTTAGAAAAGCAAATAACAATCAAAGCCGTTGAAAATTATCTTATTTAAATAATAAAAAAATAAAAAAAACCCATCCATCCATCCATCCATCCATCCATCCATCCATCGCGGGAATATTGTGTCTAGCATCCACAAGCTCTGGATAACAAACTCAAACCCACTCATCTCCAAAAATGGCCATCTTTACACTCACCACACCTTCACCTTCACCATCTCCATCTCTCCGCCACGGCCACCACCGCCACTTGACCGCTTTCGCTTCACATTCAAATTCCAATTCCAATTCCAATTCCAATTCCAATTCTAATTTAAAATCCAATAAGAAGAATGGATTGGTGGGCGTGGGTGTTGGATTGCTGGCTGCAGCTTCCATGCTACTTTCATCCCCTCTTGATCCCGCCAATGCCACCCGAATCGAATACTACGCCACTGTTGCTGAACCCCCCTGCGACCTCCAGTTTGCTCCTTCTGGCCTCTGTTACTGCGATCTTGCCGTTGGTTTCGGTCAAGAAGCTCCCTATTCTACACTAATCAATGTCAGTTACATTTACACATCTTGCTTTGTGTTAATTAATGATACCACAATATGTATCTATATATATATATATCATTGTAAAACAATGTGACTTAATTCCCTTATTACAGATTCACTATACTGCAAGGTTTGCTGACGGTATAGTTTTCGACAGCAGTTACAAGCGCGGTAGACCTCTCACTATGCGGATAGGTGTCGGAAAGGTAACCTTCCCTTTCATATATATATTTTTTAATCATAAAACGATGTCTGTTGTCTAGGTAATCAAGGGTCTAGATCAAGGGATCTTTGGAGGAGAGGGTGTTCCACCCATGCATGTTGGTAAAAATATAACTACACAATAATATTCATCTTCCTGTTCCGGTTTTTTGTTATAATCCACTCATTGTTTGTGCGCGCAGGTGGAAGACGTAAGCTTCAAATTCCTCCGGAAGCTAGCATATGGACCTGAACCTGCTGGTTGCTTTTCTGGTATTTATTTGGATGTTCTTTTGTTTCTGATACTGAATGTATACTCAGTATCAAATAAATAAGGGGTTAGTTAAATGTACCCTTGTTGGGTAAACGTAAGGTGGCCGAGCCCCGATATTTTTCATATGGTGTCAGTATTTTTTAGTGCTTGAATTTCTAATAACATGATATTAGAAATTTTCATTCGGAACAGGTCGAGTCACATAGTATAAGACAATTTATGATATCATGTTAATAAGAGTACATATTGGTAAAAGATATGGGCCTATTTTAAAAAAGTAATTGAGCTTCTTTGATTGGTTAAACTTGAACAATAACCTTTTTTTTTAAAAATAACTTATTTGGTGAAATTGTAGTTTCTTTTTATGTTTTTCTATTTATGAAGTGTAGTTGTGCTAAATATGTTTAATGCATTGTTCTTGTAGGTGACTGCAATATACCAGCAAATGCAACACTCCTCTATGACATTAACTTTGTGAATATCTACTCGGGTAATCGAGAGTTACCTGCTGTAAAATGATTAAGAAGGTATGAACCAGGCTGATGCATAGCAAGTGAGTTTTGATTGCGCATAATATGTATAGATATACGGTCCCATTGTTTGTATATGCATCCTTGGAAAACACCAAATGTATCATCACAAGAGTTTCTTATTTGATTTGTGCAGTTTTAAGCTATTTGTTTTGGGATCCAATGAGAAACCTTAAATGATTTAGTCAAAACAAAACTGATCTAATGGGATTGAAAGAGTCAAATGCGTTGAAAGTTGGCATCCGTATACGATTGTGTATATGATATGATATTGTAAATCGTTTTATTAAAACAAACCAGAAACAGCTTTGGAAACTGGGCTGGTTTTGGACCCGGACTTACTCATAGGGTTGAAACCGGTTAAACCTGAACCTAATCGTATATAATCTTGTTTTAAAACCAAAGTGATCCTTTTTCGAGTATAAACTGGTTTCAACCGAAACTTGAGCCAAACCACGATGTTGACTGCGTTTGACAAAACCCGAACGGATTTCAACACAAACCTGTTTGAACACAGAAACCGATTTGTGCAACTCTATATTCCTCTGCTTAAGCTCAGTCAGTGGGGGGTGAGCGGCCGCCTACGTGGCTCGCGAACACCGCTACACCCCTCAGGTGGTTGGGGGCGCGGTGGTCCGGCGTGGCTGTGGCCGCGGGGCGCAAGAGAGAGAGAGAGAGAGAGGAGTGTGTGTATGTTGGGTTTTTTTTTTTTGAGAGAGAGGAGTGTGTGTATGTTTTGGGAGGAAGAAGCCCCGGATCGTGGTGGTGGTGTGATCTGTGGTGGTGGTGGTGGTCCGGTGATCGGTGGTGGTGGTCCGGTGATCGATGGTGGTGGTGTGATCTGTGTGTATGTTTCAGTGAAGTTGAGGAAGAAGAATATTAATACTAATATTAAAATTAATATTTAAAATAAATGGATCAAGCCCCGGATTACCTGGACCACTACACCCACTGGGGCTTGGTTGAGGGGCTTGATCCAGTGTCATGTCATCGCCTACGTGTCGGGTTTTAATTGGCTCATTTGGGGCTCAACCAAGCCCCATTACCCTTAGCCTAAAGAGTTGTATGTTTGTGACATATATTTAAATAAATTAACTTCCAGAAATAATATTTCATCAATAAATCATCAATTTTTTAATTAAAAGTTAGTGAAAGGTTTCAAAATCAATAATTATATGAAACGGTTGGGATCTAGATATTGTGTTCTTCAATAGAACATAATCAAATAACAACAATATCCAAAGTTTTGATTACTGAATTTAGTTTCAACAAAGATGGTAATCTCCCCTTAACAGATGAACATATTATGATAGTTAACACACACCAATGGTTTTGTGAAAGTAATACCCCTATATATGATGATTCTTTTAAATTACTATGTAACTTTTCGTGGTTACACTTCCATATGTATAAAGAAGTCGTCATTGCAACGAACCGAACGCATGTAGATATCATTTTGGTCATGTCACGACTTTATTTTTCGAATTCCTTATTTGGTTTCTATGGCATATGTAACTACTATACCGGTACCATAAAAACCGAACGAAACCATAACAAACCGAATTGATACTGACCAAGTCATCGCCACAGTTCCACGTCATCGTCACGTAAGAAACGGGGCTTCGAAGCCCTTCTTCGTAACGACCTCGCTGTGGATTAAAGCCCCTTTAGCGCCCCCATTATATATATATATATATATATATAGGTATTGGATCATTCCAGAAGTTTTTTTACAGCGAGAAGTGCGAGAAACCTATGTACCTACACACATACAAACATACGTACCTACACACATACATATGCACCTACACAACACACCTACACATATGTAATGGAGTGAAATTAGGGATTAATGGAGTTATACTTTCACTTCTCGCACTTCTCGCTGTAATATCACTTCTGACAAGATCCATACCCTATATATATATATATAAATATTTAAGTTCAAGAGAGAAATGATATTAATGCGAGAAGTGCAAGAAATAAATATGAGACACTAGTTTTATTTTAGGTTTTAAATATTTAAAAAAAATAAAAAAAAATGTAAATGCGACAATAAATGCACTTTCTCTCTCAAATTAATACAACTAATATAACCATAATAAATTTCTCTCAAATTAATATATCTAACTAATTTAACTATAATAACTAAAAAGATAAAAACACTACTTTAGTTTTATTTTTTATTTACACATTGTTCATTTTATTCAACATAAATACAATTTATTCATATAATATTATTTCTTTATATTAAAAAAAAATAATTTTCACTCAATTTATTAACATATATCAACGTGTTTTTTAACACTAAATATTAAAGCATAATATATATATTTTTTCAATTGGTATGCCTATAAAAATTATTGTCATAAATAATAATAAAAAAATATCGTACAAATGTGTCGATTAAATGTAAACAATAAATATACAACATACACAAAGTTATATAATATACACTTGTTTTGAGTAAGGGTGGCAACCTTGACCCAAACCATTCCAAATGGGTTAATTTGGGTTGTTTTAAAATTCAAATGGGTTGAATTGGGTCATAGGTTTTAATTAAATGGGTCAAAATGGGTCACTTGAAATTCCACATTCTTATTTTTGGGTCAAAATGGGTTGACAAATTTAACTACATGGGTCGATGTGGGTTAGTGTATTAAGGAAAAGTGACATGTTTGGGTTGAAATGGGTTTTAGATTGGAACAATATCGGTTTAGGTTTCGGCTCGGATCAGCTTTCGTGCCGACACGAGTTTTAGCACTAGACGGGTTGGGTTTCGGTTTCTTTCGAGTTTTCGCACTAGACGGGTCGATTAAGGTTTTTGATTCGTTTTCGTCGACATTTCGTTTTCGGTTAATTTGTCGGGTTTTTTTTTGATGAACGAGGTTAACGGTGAAAATATTTTGGTTTTTTTTACTTTTTTCGTTATTTGTTTATATTTTGAGTTATGATTTTTTATTTGTTTTTTTTTTATTTTTTTTTTTGAGGGATTTTGATCTTAATAGAAATCATCAAAAAATATTCAAAAAAATTAATAAAAAAATCATAACTCAAAAAATAAAACAAAAAATGTAAAAAAACTAAAACGTTTCGTCCGTTGTCCTCGTTCAAAAAAAATCGACAAATTAACCGAAACTGAAATGTCGACAACAACGAAACAAAAACATGCTGAAACAAGCAGTTAAGTGATGAAAGGAACTGAAAAATCGCTAAAGCAAGCTGTTAAGTGCTGAAACGAGCTAAAAATCGCTTAAACGAGCTATTTGATGCTAAAACGAACTGAAAAATCGCTTAAACGAGCTGTTACGTGCTGAAATGAACTGAAAAGTCGCTTAAACAAGCTGTTACGTGCTGAAAGGAACTGAAAAATTGCTTAAACAAGCTGTTACGTGCTGAAACGAACTGAAAAATCGCTTAAACGAGCTGTTACGTGCTGAAACGAACTGAAAAATTGCTTAAACAAGCTGTTACGTGCTGAAACGAACTGAAAAGTCGCTTAAACGAGCTGTTACGTACTGAAACGAACTGAAAAATTGCATACACGAGCTGCTACGCGATGAAACGAACTGAAAAATCGCTTAAACGAGCTATTACATGATGAAACGAACTGAAAAATTGCTTAAACGAGCTGTTACGCAATGAAACGAACTGAAAAATCGCTTAAACGAGCTGTTACGCGCTGAAACGAACTGAAAAATCGCTTAAACGAGCTGTTACGCGCTGAAAAGAACTGAAAAATCGCTTAAACGAGCTGTTACGCGCTGAAAAGAACTGAAAAATCGCTTAAACGAGCTGTTACGCGCTGAAAAGAACTGAAAAATCGCTTAAACGAGCTGTTACGCACTGAAAAGAACTGAAAAATCACTTAAACGAGCAGTTACGCGATGAAACGAACTAAAAAATCGCTAAAACGAGCTGTTACGCGCTGAAACGAACTGAAAAATCGCTTAAACGAGCTGTTACGCGATGAAACAAACTAAAAAATCGCTTAAACGAGCTGTTACGCGCTGAAACGAACTGAAAAATCGCTTAAACGAGCTGTTACGCGATGAAACGAACTAAAAAATCGCTAAAACGAGCTGTTACGCGCTGAAACGAACTTTAAAATCGCTTAAACGAGCTGTTACGCGCTGAAACGAACTGGAAAATCGCTTAAACGAGCTGTTACGCGCTGAAACGAACTGAAAAATCGCTTAAACGAGCTGTTACGCGTTGAAACGAACTGAAAAATCGCTTATACGAGCTGTTACACGATGAAACGAACTGAAAAATCGCTTAAACGAGCTGTTAAGCGCTAAAACAAACTGAAAAATCGCTTACACGAGCTGTTACGCGCTGAAACAAATTGAAAAATCGCTTAAACGAGCTGTTACGCGCTGAAACAAATTGAAAAATCGCTTAAACGAGCTGTTACGCGCTGAAACAAATTGAAAAATCGCTTAAACGAGCTGTTACGCGCTGAAACGAACTGAAAAATCACTTAAACGAGCTATTACGCGCTGAAACGAACTGAAAAATCGCTTAAACGAGCTGTTACGCGCTGAAACGAACTGAAAAATCGCTTAAACGCGTTTTGACCCAAACCCGTTTTGACTCGTTCCAACCTTGACCCTTTATAACCCGAACCTGTTGACCCTAACCCGTTCCGACCCGAACCAAAACAACCCTTTTTTTAAGTGACCCGTTTTGACCCTAACCCGTTTCAACCCTAACCCGTTCCGACCCATGACCCGTTTTGACCCAACCCAACCCATTTGCCACCTCTAGTTTTGAGTAATAAAAACATACAACATACAAAAAGCATACAACTTACATATGTAATTCGACATCAACAATTATATAAATTACACAAAGATACACATATCCTACACATGCATAGGTTATATATTTTTCGTATGTAGGTTATATGTTTTCTTATTCTTAGAACAAGTGTAAGTTATATGTTTTTGTGTAGGTTGTATATTTTTTATTGACATTTAATGCAAACATGTGTAAGATAGTTTTTTTGTATTATTCATCACAATGTAACTACGTGTTGATGGATATTGATATGTTGAGTTTGAAGAAATTGGTTTTGAATAAAAAGAAATAAATGTATGAATAAATTGTATTTGTATAAGATAAAATTTTCGTGTGTAGGTTATATGTTTTCGTGTGCATGTGTATTTTATTGATGATGAATTTTGTGTGTAGGTTACATGTTTTTCGTGTGTAGGTTATATGTTGTAGTATTCTTAGAACAAGTGTAGATTATATGTTTTTATGTAGGTAGAATGTTTTTTGTTGATATCTAATGCAAACACATGTAAAATAGTATTTTGGTATTATTCATTATATTGTAAGTATGTATTGATGGATATTAATATCTTGTGTTAGAAGAAATTAGTTTTGATATAAAAAAATTTTATGTGTGAATAAATTATAATTGTGTAGGATAAAAAAAAATTCAAGACGTCAAAAATAAGTTATAAAAATAAATGAGTTCTTAATATTTTTTAATTATAATAATTTAATTAGTTATATTAATTAAGTAGATAAGTATTATGGTTTATTAGTTATATTAAATGAAGAAAGAGAATGATTAATACTTTCTTTATTTAGCTTTAAACATTTAAAACTTAAAACAAAACTAGTGACTCATATTCATTTCTGGCATTTCTTGCAGTAATATCATTTATCTCTTGAACCATCCCCTATATATGTGTGTGTGTGTGTGTGTATGTATGTGTGTGTGTGAGAGAGATGGAGAGAGAACGGTGCCCATCGTTGTAAAGTCGCCCCCCTTCCGCGCCCCCACCTTTCCCACCCCTCGGCGGAGTGCCATGCCTCCCGCACCCCAAGGCCGCCCATAGCGGACGGCCTGACATATCCTAGTGAGAGACCTTCCACGGTTTTTTTTACAGCCAAAAGTTTTATAAACTACTCCACCGACCAGTAAAGGCAAATCGCGGCACAACCAAACCAAATTACATGACAAGGAGCAGGTTTTGAGACCTTACATGGTTAAAGACTTTTCATGATTTCAAGAAGTCAAGGATAGGTTGGCATGCAGCGTCACTTGATGTCTTAGCATAGGCAGGGTCGGTTACAAGGGAGGGCCGGGTGGTCGACGGACCCCGGCTCGACACCCCGATAGGCCCGGATTTATTTTTGAAAAATTATATATATATTTTTATGAAAAACAATATGTATATATAATGTTTAAACACAATTGTACAACCACTAGCTTGTTTTAGTTGTAAAGGGGTATGACTTTCAACCAAAAGGTTGTGGGTTCTAACCTCACTTTAGACATTTTAACCTTATTTTATAAAAAAAAAAGTTTTTTACACAACCAATTCATAAGGCCCAAAAAAATTAAGGCGTATTTAAAAATAAAATTGTTTAAACCCAACAAGATACCCATTTTTGTTAAGGCCCAAAACAAATTTCGCCTCTGACCCAAATTTTTTTACCCGTTCTCAGAGCTGGGCAAGAGCATAGGGGAAAATCCCCAAAATGACCCGTTTATATAATGTGGTTCCAAGTTTGTCCCCTCAAATTTAAGTTTCCAAATTTGTCCCTTTGGTATCTCGTCGTCGACGACATGTTAGTGAACACCGACGATGTGTTAACATAACATAGGGTTGACGATGCGTTAATGTTACTAACATAGGGTAGCAGCGATGCGTTATCAACTAACGCATCGTGGAACCCCTGCTTTAAACATTAATGCATCGCTGCTACCCTATGTTAGCAACATAACGCATTGTCAACCCTATGTTATGTTAACACATCGTCGATGTTCGCTAACATGTCGCCGACGACGAGATACCAAAGGGACAGAGTTGGAAATTTGAATTTGTGGGGACAAACTAAGAACCACATTCTATAAATGGGCTATTTTGGGAATTTTCCCAGAAAATAATCACACAATGATCCAAAATAATGGAATGGAATCACTTATTATCACATTTATTCCATTATCCCTAAAACACCTTAAAATTCATTCCATCCACCCACCTTATTTTTTTTTATTTCATTCATCTTTCACACTATATCACCTTCACCACCATCCCACCACCACTACCCATTGCCCTCTCACCACCACCCGCCACCACCACCACCCGCCTCCGCCGTCCGCCACCCACCACCACCTACCAGCGCCGCCCACCACCGCCACCACTAACCATCGCTACCGGTCATCACTACCGCCGTTACCCACCGCTCACCACCATCGCCACCACCAACCACCACCACCCGCCTCTGTCGTCCGCCACCACCTACCAGCGCCGCCCACCACCGCCACCACCAACCATCGCTCCCGGCCATCGATACGGCCCGCCACCCACTGGTCACCACCGCCACTACCACCCACGTACTATCACCACCACCTGCCACCACCAATAATCGCTACCGGCTCCCGCCCGCCGCCGCCACCCACCACCATCATCTCACTACCATTTTTTTTATTTCGGTTTTTTCTATATTATCAAAAAATAAAAATTAATAAGTCATTACATTCCCACATGGTAACCAAACATGTCAATGGAATGACAATGATCCATTCCATTAGCTCGTTCATTTTATTCCCTCGCTCATTCCATTCCATCGTCCATTCTATTTTCCCATACCAAACAGACCCGGGTTTTGTGAAATGGTTTGAAAATATATTTGGAACCGGAATATGACAGAATTGGATTTATACACAACATAAACATACATGCATTTTAACGTACACAACGCTCGAGCTCGAGTTTAGCTCGGTTCAATCTCTGTTTTTAAAAGCTCAAGTTTGGCTTATGAGTTATTTTTCAAGTTCAAGTTTGAGCTCAACTTAGACTCAACTCATTCATTATTTGTTTACAATTATTATAATATTAACAGTGTATAACAAATATTAGCATAATATATAACAATTGCTATTATTTGTTTTTATATGTTAAAATAATATATATATATAACATCATTATATCAATTAACAATTATTATAGTTATTATCAAGTTGGTAGGGATAAAAGAAAGGGATTTAAAATAATTATAAATTTTGAAGATACCCTCATCTACATGGGGTTTAAAAGAGTCCTTAATTAATTGAACTAAAACTGTTAGTTGCTACAATAAGAAACTTAAATATCTTGAAATGTTAAAAGGTTTATGGATCGAAGCAAAACAGTTAAAAACAAATCACAATAACCTAAATAAGAGTTCTTTCTTGATTTCTTTTCTTCAAATAGGTGATAGAAATTAAGGATCTAAAGAGAGATATCTTGAATAATTTTATATGAAAGATTAGAGCAAAAAGGTTGAGGAAAATGGTTTACAATGGGTTCAATTTATAGGCAAAACATCATAATATGAGTCCATTTCAAGAGATCTTTTAGCCATAGAGTGGATGCATGTATGTTGGATAAATTGGTGTGATCTTACCCTTTTTTTTAAGTCATTTCTCTTGCAAGATATATGTTTTTAAATTTCAAGAAACCTTGTCTTTAGGTTCAGTCTTTCTTGCATTGCAAAATTAAAATCATTTTATGTTTTCTTTTATTTTATTTAACTTAAAGTTTGTGTAAGTATTCATGTTAGTTATTAATCTCTTTAAGATCACAACATTATTTAGCATTGTTTTTCCATCTTTGTGAAGTCCTTGTTATCTTAATATGAACATTTGATGTATCATCTCCAATCTTTATCTTTATGTGAATGCATAAGCTTGATATTTAATCTTATGATGCATGTTTATGTTGGTATGAATTAAGATGATCATTATGTATTTAGAGACATATACGAATAACCGGCAATAATGAACAAGTAATAATTATATGTCTATTTAATCTAGATCATTATCAAAATAAATGATTAATTAAAGTTTATTCATTGAAGAGTTGATAGTGTAAGAAATGAAAATGGAGGTTAGCATATGAAAATAGGTGGTGGTAGAACACCCCACCACCATAATCGATATATGATACATAATATTCGCCTTTAAAAATGATAATATAAGTTTGGAAATGATATAAATAAAAACTTTTACAACATCAAAGTAGTGGATTGAAATTATGTTAATTACAAAAATGATAAATTAAACCAATATCTTTAAAGAATAGACTTGTGTTTCGATCTATTCTTTATCCGGATCTAAAGTATCCGTTTTGTTGGGTGGAATGCCTTTCGCCGTGGGTTATCAACCTGCCCTTAGTATCAAAATGGGTTCTTTACACGAAAGAATTACTTCTATCAAAGAAGGGTTCATAACTTCTATTCAAGTTGTTTATGTACCAGCAGATGATTTGATCAACCCCTCTACTGCTACGACATTTGCACATTCGCTTTAACTTCTTTGCTTGAGAATTGAACTTCATTCCTTGTTTTCCATATGCACCAACAACCAATAATATGATTTATCTCGCACCAATTACTAATAGTTCTTGAGTTAGAAAATTTCATTAAGTCTCCAACCATAAAGGCAAACATTTGAATTATCTTGCACCAATTATCGATTCATTGTCAAACAACCGAAACGATATAGCACATTCGCTTTAACTTCTTTGCTTGAGAATTGAACTTCATTCCTTGTTTTCCATATGCACCAACAACCAATAATATGATTTATCTCGCACCAATTACTAATAGTTCTTGAGTTAGAAAATTTCATTAAGTCTCCAACCATAAAGGCAAACATTTGAATTATCTTGCACCAATTATCGATTCATTGTCAAACAACCGAAACGATATAGCACGAAGTAAAGATACGGTTCGTCATCTCAAGAGTGTCCCCATAAAGAGTGCACAAATTGGAATTAACTAGGACGTTTCTTCTTGATAAAGCCGTTAAGGATGGTAACCGATCCATCACCGCCCTCCTTTCGAATATGTTACACTTGCTTGGAATCCACTTGCACAATTGTAGTTGTAATAGCTTCCTGAATTATCTGTTTTGGTTATCAAACTTTTAACAAAGTTCATCAAGAACTGATTTCCATATTCGTTTATCACTTTCCAGCGTTACCTGCACATGTTCAAGCAAAGAAAAACAATGTTGTCGTTCATTTAGTTCAATTTGATTTTAAGTTTGTCGTTTCCACCTTCAATTCCAAACAATCCCCTGATATTTGCCAATTATAGCAATCAACAATTAAGTATTGATATCGAGTCCATTGATTGTCTGATTTGCCATTCGAGCCCGGAAACCATAAACCACTTGTTTGGAGATTGCTTTGTCGCCTCAAAGATTTGGAGACTTGTTGCAGGCTAGCTTGAAGTGGAGTTTATTATTAGAGTTCGACTAAAAATGATGATGGATTTATTAGACTCGTTGTCATTCTCGACTAAACAGAAAATGCTTATTGAGTGTGTCTATGTTTCGTGACGTGGTGGGCTATTTGGAGATTAAAAAATATGCAACTATTTCAAACGAAAGAGATACGAAGTAGAGAAATTTTTAATTCAATAATTTATTTTTCTTTCACTTGGTAATCGAATAGAAATCGAAAATGGAAGTTTGCTTGGGATGAGTGACAAAAAAACCCTCACCTTTTGATGTAATATGTTTTTGGGTCCGGCTCCTTACCATATTTTATTTAATGCAACTAAGCTGTTAGTAGACAACTTTTAATAAAAGTATGTAATAGATCACAATAGACTATTGTATAAACTCTTTTTTTTCGAACGGTAACTTTCTCAGTTAAGGGTTATCACAACTCCTACGAGAGGAGCCCCACCACCCCACTCAGGCCAGACTATGTTGTCTTAGCCGGATCCACACTGGCATCCGAGTTTGACTTGGGCGTTCCTGGTAAAACCCGACAGCCCCAACCCGCCCGAAGGCACGACAATCGAGTTAACCAGAACGAGTCTGGATATAAACGGTAAAATCCAGGCGTCATCGGGATTCGAACCCAGGCCAAAGGCCGGGTCATCCATCATTTGCCATGTGAATTGACCACTCCAATGGATAGCTTATTTGTTTAATAATAATAATAATAATAATAATAATAATAATAATATAGTGAGCTTTGTTGGTTACTAAAAAATAATCGGTTATGACTAAATATGTCCATATACGTATGTATCATGTCGTAACCGAATGAACGAAAACAAAACCAAAAATCTTCACGCAACTCTTCCTTCCATCAAAATTGAAAATTCAACTTGTTTATTGTACTATGTCTTCTTCTTCCTTTTTTCGTGTTCAAAGATTCTAGACCATTCATCTTTAATTCCACTACTTTTTTCTTTAGTAAAATATAATATAATGTTTAATGCTAATGAAGTTAACGCTTTAAACGTATCTTAATGCCATTAATAAACATTCTAAATCATATTTGCGTTTGGTTCTTGTGATAGTACTAATTGAATGACTATGTTTAACGTATTATCTAACTATTAAAAGGTTTTAAAGCCGTTTAATAAACCTTTTGCTAGATACTCAATCATACCCGACTCAAAATCAATTCGACACTGATAATCATAAGTTTGAATCTTTACTCAACACGTCCACCACTTCTGTCACAATGTATTATAACCAGGGTGAGAAAAACTGACATAGTCTAACGGGGATATTTTCCCTTTCTAAAAGGGGAGGAAGTGGGAGCCGTTGAAAAATCTGGCCCCTCAAATCCGAGAGATTTTTTCCCCACCAATTGTTGGGGAACTTGTAAGGCCTCGTTACCGGTACCTCACATTTGGACGTTGGATTTACTCATAAATGCAGTTTTAAATATCAGAGTAATTAAAAACTTTCGCGGAAATAATAAAACTTGAACCATTCATTACAAACATCCATATTTTTGTCTTGTAAAACATAACTTAAATTATAAAAATAAACATCATAGCAAAATCCTCAGATGCCAGCTTCGTCCAACCCTGCCATGTGTTCTCCTCAAGCTTACCGCCTCATTCTACTCACTTGCGTGCATACTAAAAGTCAGCTACGCTGAGTGAGTTCTAGATAATACAATCAACATACAATACGTTCTTATATTACATACTTGTCCTTCTTTACTTTCTTTCATACATACGTAAGTATATACTTTCATTCTTACTTTCATACTTTCTTTCTTTCATTTATACTTCATATTTTATATGTCTTTTTACATACATACTTATACATTTTAAAAAGCCTTTCGCCCTATAACCTCACGGGTATTATTAGGGTCTGCCACCCTTAAAGAGCCTTTCGCCCTATAACCTCACAGATATTATTAGGGTCTGCCAGCCTTTACCGTCAATTCCTTCATATCATACTTTCCTTTTTATTTACATATATTTTACATACTTTCTTTCATTCTCATATTCTATAACGTACATACTTCATACATACAACATATATATAAACTATCACATCATCCAACTATCTCCTGACACTACATGCAATATCCGAAGATCGTTCATGTACCGTCAAGCATTCTTTTATAATATACACATATATCATAACAGGCATACACTTACCACTTAAGGTAAGTGTATTAACTAATCACATCGAGTATGCACACAGCCCCGAAAACATAACAAGGAATGGGGCTAGAAACTCACCTGAATGCGGTTACGTTCACCGTTAATAGTTATTCCCTTCTTGAGCTGTGCATGGCTAACTGTATAATATTTACATGTATCAATTAACTATTGCTACTCATATCGTATTTCTATCCTTATATAACCCACAAGGAACGGAGGTCCGGGGGCAGCGCCCCTGGCAGCGGGGTTCAAGGGGCGGCAGCCCCTGGCTGGGGTTAAGCTGCCAGGTCAGCTTGTAAAAATTTTATTTTCATTAACTGCCTTAACACATTTTTCATTAACATTTTATATTATTTTCTGAGTTGGGCTTGTTTGTTAAGTTTAATATAATGGGCTAGTTTGTCTAAATTGGATATGGGCTTAGCACAATGTGGACCTAGTTGATTCGGGCCCAACAGTCTAGTAGGGTATCTGGGCCCAACTGGACTTAGGCCCAACACCCAACAGAGAACTCTCATGCTTGGCCGAAATCCATCCTTCGCCGAGAACCCATGTTTTCGACTGAGAACCCTGACCGAGAACACATGTTCTTGACCGAGAACACCTAATCACCGAGAGCCTTCTCGGCCGAGAGCTCTTATTGACTGCCTGGTTGACCGAGAACCACAAGGTTTGATCAAGGATCTTCACATTTGGCCGAAACCCCCCAGCTCGGCTCGTTTTCTATCTTTGGTTCCCACCTTGCCCAGCTAACTTGTTCAAATCATGAACTTTTAACCCCTTTATTATCATCACCCATAACTGTTTTACACTCGTTAGTAGTTCTTCATCAAGATCTAGTCTATTTTAGGTATAAAGTTTGAACCTTTAGACATAGAACATTCTTTAAGCTAGACCTAGGGTTTCCTTCATGAACCGTATCTAGCCACGAGTATATTACGTCCATTTTAATCATCAAGTTGTTAACTTTATGTTTTGTCTAGACCTGATCTAGTCTATGTTCAAGTTTCATGGCTATACGTTCATAAAAACGTAAGCTTTAAGATCAAGAACATACCTTTTATCGTTTGCTAGGTTACGGCTAGCTTTAGTTATGAACCTTGAGCTTGTATTTAGCTTGTATCCCAAAGATCTATCAATAAAAGGTTTGATTTTTTATCTCGGTTTCTTATTCTAGCTTGCGGCCGAAATTGGAAAGGTTGGGTGTGTGTTTTAGGGTGTAGAGAGAATAAGATGGATAAGTTGGATGAAAATGGAAAGATTTAGGGTTTAAGGGGGTATTTATACTCCCTTAAGCCCATGGACCTAAGACCCATATTTCCTTTTTAGTCCATGATTAATCCATCTAATTAACTTACTTATCAATCCCTTTTATCTTATTTTATTTACCAATCCAAGTAAACTTTTCCCTTATACGAAATAATATATAAAATATCATTATTTGAAATTTTGGGATGTTACAGAACTACTCCCACTTTTGTTGGTAACTGTTCTACCGTCGTTTGACCATTTAAAAAATTATTTCCTTTTTTACGCTACAAATACTCATTTAAATGCTTAAAAAGTTTTACAAATACTCAAGCTAAAAAACTACGTCAACCAAAACAACATTGTCACCCGAGTGAGCTAACGAATGGTTCACGAGTTCACGCAAACCATGGACGGTCGAAGAGGAAACGATGTTGTCAATAGCGTGGATCGATATATAAATGATTCAGTCATCTGCCACAATCTTCAATTTTGGTTAAACATTTGTAACAATTTTCATACACGCATGGGTTGGGAAATGTACCGCTCCATTGACCAGATATTGAGAAATGAAGGCAAATCTATGAGAGAGTCGAAAAGTTTAAAATGATCTTCTGACGCATCATAAAGAATCAACCTATTGACCGGTCCGAATAACAAGTTATGAATTTTGCCCTTGCTGTTTATTAGTTGCTGTACGATTCACAGTTTACAAGTGTTCTTGGATAATTTTTGAAAAAGATATGTTAAATCTATGATAGTTATATGGTTTTGGTTTTAAAAAAAATAATTATCTTTTATTTATATTTAACATTATTTATATTTATATAATATAACTTAAAATGGTTACTAAAGCATAACTTTAAACATAAGTATAAATATACATATCAATGAATATCGAATCAAATGAGTTATTTGAATACATATTGCGCTCGTATTCCCATAGGTATGGTTAGGCAACAATTTAGTGTACCTTCATCGACTGCCCATGGATTATCCGACATATACTATTCTTCGAGCAGTATTTGTATCACAAAGCAAACTCCTCTTTCGGTTGAGGGATTGGATCTCCAACATATATGGGTTTGGGTATCTGGTATGTCTTTGTTGTGGGGGTGGGGGGTTCAAAACTAAAACCGTTGTTTCGTTGATTTGGCATACTGAGCTCAAAAGTGAAAACTATAGTTGAAAAGTGAAGATGAAAGCTAACAAGTGTAGTGTTATATTCCTTTATAAAACTAGTTGTTATAAAAACTAGTCGTTAAGAATATCATTTATAATAAACATAATCAAATAGAAAATATTATGATACGCATAGGTCTAAACTTTATTTTGAGATATACTCTTATAATACTTCTTGTACATCCTGGGACAACCCACCCCCACCCCATCTAAGAAGCAAAGTAACACAAGTTTGAGTGAGATCGGGATGCTTTGAGCACCTTCGATTAATATTTAAAAAAAAAACAAGGCAGTTGTTACTTGTTAGTTACTTAGTCAAAATCACATATGGTCCAAAAGAGAAAGTGACAAAAACAAAGGCATCGGAGAGTGATGGCCACAAAATTGATGTGTGGTGAATGTGTTGTGGTGCGGTCGAGTGGCCATGAATGGATGGATGCACCAACGAGCTTTACACTTGGACCCCAGTCCAACAAGCAAAGATAAAACTGAATTCTTTTTCACGTGAAATTTAGCGGGCCCTTTTCTTATTTACTTTTTTCTTTATATTGTTTTTTATATTATTCAAACTAACTGGATGATAACCTCGGCCTTCGCAACGACTAGCGGACAAATTGGGTTTTGAATATGCAAGTAACACCACTAAGGTGCGGTTTATTTTTTCAGAAATCAAATGTTTGTAGTCTGTGGACTATCTGTTGACATCTGAAGAAGAAGATGTGGACCAAATCTCCGTAGTCTACAAGAAGACTGCTTGTTTTTTAACATCTGTAGACTGCTTGTTTTTTAATATCTGTAGACTGCAAAAATAATTGGTGGTAGTGTGTACGAACTGTGATAGTGGGTAGTGATGGTGGTGGTGGTGGTGGTGGTGGACAGTGATAGTGGTAGTGGAAGGTGGTGGTGGATGGTGGTGGACGATTAGTGGTGGACGATGGTGGTAGGTGGTGAACGGTGGTGGTGGAGAATGGTGGGTGGTGTTGGTGGTAGTGGACGGTGGTGGTGGCGGACGATGAGTAGTGGGTGGTGGCTGATGGCGGTGGACATTGGGTGTTGATAAGGTGTGAAGAAGTTGGATATTAGTTTATTTTTTAAGACTATAAAAGCACTTTTCAAATCTTATATTAAAAAAAAATTGTCTTCAGAGGCTTATATCTGCGTACCCGCAAGCATAAAGCCCATTGTAGACCTTTTAAGCAAATACAAACATAACCTAAGGCCCCATGCTATGGCGGTAAAGGAGGCAATTTTGGGGCGGTACTGGAAAGGAACACCGCAGGGGGGCGGTATTGGAGGGGCGACCTCCTGAAGACCGGTGGTAAAGGAGTCGATGGTGTGGGCCCTCATGCTTTTCACTCACCCCCCCCCCCCCTCATCTCTCTCTCATACACACATACATAAATATGCAAATATTGTGTGGCATCAAAGATGTTTTAAATCATAGCGGAGCGTTATGAACAAGGGCTTTAAAGCCGTGTTTTCTACGTGAAGGGGTTTAAAGCCCCTACATAGTGAACAACCAAAGAATAACAAAAATATATTACATTATCTCACCTAGGGGTGTTCTTCGGGTTTCAAAATTTTAAATCTGGACCCGAACCCCAACCTAAATTCGTCACGGTTTTTTCGGGTTCGGGTTTTTTCGGCTTGGGTTAATCGGGTTTCGAGTATTCTAGAAAACAAACAAAAAAACACACAAAACAAAAAATAAATTAAAAACTACAATGCTAAATTAAAACAACATATTCTTTTTTGCTTGTAACGCAAATAATCAAATAACAAACCAACATAACTTGCTAAAACGAATTAAAAAAACAGTAAAACTAACTCGAACCATTATCGTATTCAATCGGGCATGATTTAGTTGTTCGATTTTGGTTGCTATTAGTTTTAAATGGAAAACAACAATTAATAATAAACAATCGATCCATAATAGTTAAAATAATAGTCTATTAATTATAGCCAAATTCTAATAACTTTAGTGACTAAGGCTTAGCCTATTATAAGTTGCATTATCATCATAATAATTGTCCGACTCTTCTTCATTATTTACGAATTGATACTTCTCATGTGTATTGATTCTTCTTCATTATTTTTGAATTGATGCTTCTTGTGTGTTGAATAACTAGACTTAGTTGCAAGCATGCTTCTCTAATGTTGTTGAAAGTTAACCTTGATTTGATGGTGTTGTTTAAATTTGTACCATCAACTTTAAAGATATTGTTGTGTCGATGTATGTGAATACATAACTTGTCTTAGATCATATTTTATGTATATATATTATATTATATTTCCTCGTCATAAGATGTTAGCATTCTTATGATATAAATAGAAAATATATAATTACACATATACTCAAACTTCAAGTCAAGATATAATTATGTTGTGGCAATGTCTTTCAAAATCCTCTCTAGAAGTTCGACAGTTTCTCTTGATGATGTTTTAATCATCATTATAATATGTGATTACAATGTAGCATCTCGAAAAGTACCACATATATTTTTAAGTTAAAATGTAAAATTTGAAAACAGAAGAACCCAAAAATAATTTTATAATAATAATGGTAAGGAAAAAATATATATGAATTATATTAAGTTAGAAGAATTCATATTAAGGTAATGGGAGAAATGATTCCATCCCACATAGAAAGGAAGAAGAAAATGGAATTTCTTTCCATGGTTATAAATAAGAAAGAGAAATTTCAATCACATGGAAAGTGAGATAAATTTGGAATCTTTTAATAAAAGATAGAGTTTCCATAGAAATATTCATTTATGCTTAGCATGCACCAAATGCTCCTAATGGAGGGTGCAGAGCACCTGACGTGCACGGGCTCAAGTCTTTAAATGCTGCATAGTAGACCGTACAACCTAATATATTTAAGGTAAGACCAGCTTGGTTAGCTTTGGAGACTATTTACATTGGGGAGTATATGTGATCAGCAATTGGTTATAAACCGAGTTATGCTGCAGCGATAGTCCTATAATAGTAGCTAAAATTTTTTGGATATGAATTCTCTTGTATTGTTCATTCCCGCGAATTCTCATTGTGATTTGAGCTAATAGCTAGACAAATGCTACTTTTTAGGCAGTTAAAAGAATTCTCATGTGATGGTGTAAATATGCAGCATTTAAAGACCATAAAGTATTGAAAATGGTCTACATGTATATTAGTAGGCCCGCATAAGAGGGATTTTTTGTAAAAGTTATGCTTCGAGGGGCCTAAAAATTGATTTGCCAACAGAATTCATTGCAAATATGAACATCGTTTTGGTAATGTGACTGTTAGATTACTTAAGAGAATACCTTTCGGCACTTTCTACTATTCATCACATCGTGATGCTATATGGATGACCTATATGGTCATGTAATATGGTGAAGTACGTTTCCTAGTTACTTTTGATTACTTGCCATATTTTATGTTATATATTCTAGTTTAGTGAACCTTTAATTTCTCTAATATGATCTTCCGGTCATATTTATTTATGTAATTTGGAGATAATATGTATCATTTTTGGTCACGATTTCAATGTGATAACCATCTTGACCGAATATAATTTGTGATGTAATACGTTTATTCATGATTTACCAGAATACAAGACATGTTGTTGGTACACGTAAGTAAGATGATGTATGCTCTTCCAAACCCTTCAATAAGATCAGGAGCACCTGGTTTGTTACAAGCCAAACAGAAGAACTCAACCCAAAAGACTAGTCTGATAGGTGGGGGAACCCATTTGGCTTATAATCCCCACATCAGTTGTCCATACAACCGATGTGGGACAAGTCTCATACCTTGCAATGGTTTCAGTCCGTAACAATGCATCATCCTTAAGGGCCAACGTCCTCGTTGGTCACGGCCACGTTGGTCACGACTGGCTTCCTCCATGCCACCACTTCCCCCTCAGCACTTTTTGACCTCAAGAAGTGAGTTCTGAAAAATCTGGAAACCGTAGCCTTAACTCATCCAAGAATTCTCACGTAGCCTCTTGCTTCCCTTGCCCTTTCCGCTGAACGAGAACCTTCATCGTTGCCCGATTCCTTCGCTTTACCAACTTCCGCTCCAGCACCGCCTGAGGTTGAAGGGAAAACCGAGCTTCGGTACGGAGCGGCACAATTTTAGTTGGTGGTCCAGCCGTTTCTTTCAACAATGATACATGGAAAACCGGGTGAATTTGTGCCTCTTCAGGTAAGTCTAAACGATACGCGACATTTCCCACCTTCTCACTAATCATAAAGGGCCTGAAATACTTGGGAGTGAGCTTCGAATGCTTGTTGACTCTTAATGAATTCTGCATGTATGGCTGCAACTTTAAGTACACCTATGCCCCCGGTTCAAAAACCCGTTCCGATCTACGTTTATCCGCTTGCTGCCTCATACGGTTTTGAGCTTTAAGTAAGGACTGTTTTACCAACCTTATCGCGGTCTCTCGATCTTGCATCATCTCGTCTACATCCCTATCATTCGTGTCACGAGGAATATATGGTATGTGTAAGGGAGGACGGTAACCATACAAAGCCTCAAAAGGAGTTTTTTCCAACGACGAATGGAACGTGGTGTTGTACCACCATTCAGCTAGGGACACCCATTTAACCCAAGTGTGTGGCCTCTCCATTACCATGCATCTCAAATAACCCTCCAAGCAACGATTAACTACCTCCGTCTGTCCGTCCGATTGTGGATGGTATGAGGTGGACAAGTTTGCTTCTATCCCTTGTAGGTTCATAAATTCTGTCCAAAAAGCACTCAAAAATATCGGATCACGGTCCGATACGATTGACTTAGGACACCCATGGAGTTTAAATACGTTATCAAGAAATACTTGAGCCACTTCTTTAGCCGAGAACGGATGCCCTAATGTCATGAAATGGCTGTATTTCGTGAGTCGGTCAACCACCACGAATATTGTATCTTTCCCTTTAACCTTCGGTAATCCACCTATGAAATCCATAGAAATATCCGTAAAGATCGTGTCAGGAATCGGTAGCGGCTGTAACAAACCCGGGTAGGCAACATTTTCGTGTTTGGCTCTCATGCACACATCACATGCACGTAACAACCGGCGAACCACCTTCGATATCCCCTTCCAAAAGAACATACCCTTGACCCGTTGGGTCGTAGCTCGCACCCCCGAGTGACCTCCCATGGCCGTCTCGTGACACAGCCGTACCACCTCCTCCCTTAATTTCGTGTCAGCCCCAATCACCATCCGGTCCTCTTTTGTTAACCACTTCCCGTTCCATTTAAACCGTGGCACCTGTTCCCCATTTTTAAGCTTCTGAACAATACTTTTCACTTCAATATCTCCCCTTTGACTTTCCAATATTCTTTGTAGCAATAATGGTTCAAGTTGGGAGATGGCCATCTCGAAAAGAGTACCGCCTTGAACTCGAGAAAGGGCATCAGCTGCGACGTTCTCCCGACCCTGTTTATACTCGATGCAAAAATCACAACCCATTAACCTTGCTAACCATTTATGTTGCAGCGGTGTAGTGAATTTTTGAGTCAAAAGATGCTTTAGGCTCCGTTGGTCTGTACGGATAATGAAAGGCCCGGTAATGAGGTAATAGTTCCATTGTTTTACAGCCACCATGATTGCTAACAGCTCCTTTTCGTAGACCGACAAAGCATCTTGTTTGGGTGATAGGGCTCGACTTAAAAACGAAACCGGGTGATTTTCTTGCATGAGAACCGCCCCAATACCCCCTGCCGATGCATCTGTCTCTATTACGAATTGTTTCTTAGGGTCCGGTAGAGTCAAAACCGGGGCCGATGACAGGGCCGATTTAAGGCGTTCGAATGCGTCTTGGGCATCACTACTCCATTTAAAGTCGTCCTTCTTGAGTAAGTTCGTGAGAGGTTTTGCAATCATACCGAATGATCGTATAAAGCGTCGGTAATACCCCGCTAGCCCCAAAAAACCTCTTAGTTGCTTAAGTGTTTTCGGTACGGGCCAATGTTGGACTGCCTCAATCTTCATCGGGTCCGTTTTCACCGCTTCACCTGATATTATATGGCCCAAATACTCTACCGCTCGGCCCCCGAACACATACTTGAACTCCTTTGCGAATAACTTATTTTCCCTCATGATGGATAAAACTTGTTTCAAATGTTGCACGTGTTGTTGTTCATTCCGACTGTAGACCAATATGTCATCGAAAAACACCAAGACTCCTTTCCGTAACATGGAACAAAACACGTGATTCATAAGTGCTTGGAACGTCGCTGGGGCGTTCGTGAGACCGAACGGCATAACTAGGAATTCGTAGTGCCCTTAGTGGGTACGGAACGCGGTTTTGTGCACGTCTTCGGGTGCCATGCGCACCTGATGATACCCGGAACATAAGTCTAGCTTCGAAAACAGTGTAGCACCCCCCCAACTCATCTAATAATTCTTCGATCAACGGAATAGGAAACTTATCTTTAACAATTACCTCATTGAGACGGCGATAGTCCATGCACATACACCATTGGCCATCTGTCACACCCGGCCCTGAGCGGCGGAATCAGCCGGGCGCGCGCGAGTGGGGATTGATAATTAAGCACGGGCCATTGCAAACATTCAAAGATTTTCATTGCGCATGAAATGTTTAATACAAATACATTACATTGTTTTAAAAATTACATAAAAACATCCAAGTACAAAAACTGTTGAAGATTTCCACGCCATATCCCCTTGCGCGGTGGGAACAACCACGCGCATCGAAGGGATAGAACTAAAATCTTCCAAAAAGCTAGTTTTAGATGTTCAGCGTGAGGTGCTCTAAGTGTGACTCCATGCGCTATCTAGTTATCTCCTGAAAGACACGTAAAAACATTTGAATCAGTATAAACTGAGTGAGTTCACAAGTTTTAGTAACTTGATAAATCGCATTGCATCATAGTCTTGATAAAATCATATTGAAACACATTTATGATTTCATGTCTAAACATATACTTGATAATCCGTATGAAAACATAGATCTGACACATATTTCTGATAAAAGTCGTTCCGCGGGCTACGCGCGATCATTACTGGAAGTGTGCTCGTCCATGCAAAGTGGCGCTGCCACTACGAGCTAAATAACATAATGCTGTCCCGCGGTTTACGCGTGGACATTTCTGAAAAACCGTGCTCGTCTATGCAAAGAGGCGCTGCCCCTACGAGCTAATCAATAATTCCGTCCCGCGGGTTACGCGCGGACGTTGTGCCGGAAAACAAGGCGCTCGTCCATGCAAAGAGGCGCGACCCCTACGAGCGGGCTCAAACCCATAGTACTGCCCCATGACCATACTAGGCACTCGTCTATGCAAAGAGGCGCGACCCCTACGAGTGGGTGGATCAAACCAGCAGTCCCTACCCTTAGAGTTCCAATGGTAAAGTGATCACTTACTCGAGTTCTAGCGCACATACATCGAAAACCTTAGATAACCGTTCGCATTGCTCATCATGAAATATAATTTAAACACATAATCGCTTGCATAGCTTGTAAGTATACCATGATAAAACATTATTTAAGTACGTGTCCCTCGCCCCGAAAGCAGTTTAAAAAAAAAAACAGTGAAAACAGCGAGAATAGGGGCTGTGAGACTCACCTGTGGTTCTTGTTAAGGGATTAAATCGAGATTCGGGTTTTCTTGGTGTTGGCTTCGGAATTGAAGGTCTAGAATACGATTAAATAACAAGAAGTATATATATTAAGATCAAGAAATAGGAGAATATAAGGGTTGGAAAGTAGATCTCAAGGTTATATTCTCGGCTTACCTAGTAACAGGATCGGAGCTGAAAACAACGGATGCTTGGGAGAGGATTAGTGCAAGTTTGTAGTTCTTTGAAGTGTGTTTTGGGTGATAACTTAGGTTACATATTTATAGGCAAACTCGAGGGAACACAATCCCTTGCTTTAGGGGATTGTAATCTTTTCATATCTAGGGGTAATGATGATAAAGTATGGAAATTATTATTATTTATTTAAAAGTGGAGTAGTGGATAAAAGATTTTGATTTGATTTGGTCAGGGCATGCAGGTCTGGGGTTGGTGAGAATAGGGTGGCTGATAGTTGACTTTTCGTGTTACAGTGCTTTTTCAGGTACTTTTGTTAGTGTACAGTAAAAAGTGGAAAATCTCTGAAACACGCTACTGTTTCCTTTTGGGCGGGAGTAATCTCCTTACGCCTGGAGAATAGACTAAGTGTTCTGTGCGTATTACTTTGTGCGTATAGCTTTCTGCGTGAAGGACATTTCTTTGCTGCGGGTAGGTGCGTAACCTTCTCGCAGTTAGGGACATTGAGTTTCATTTGTAGATTCTCCAGGTGGTCTTGGTATTTCAACATAGTGATCAGTTATGTTGAAGTCAATTCCATCTAGAGCTTCAGACAAACTAGCTCTCAATGTTCCCGCCATGCGGGGAGGTTAGTTCCCTTCCGCACGCGCATAAACGATTTAGGATGCACCCGCCTTAGCATCATGCGGGATGGTCAACCCATTAGACAACATAACGTTAAGGTACATGAAAACATAAAGCCAAAACATTCGCGCATGGCGCATATAACATATGCCCACGCTGGTTCTTAACATGGCGCGCTCGCGCAGGGCGCACATAACAAATGCACGCGCTGACTAACATGGCGCGCTCGCGCAGGGCGCACATAACAAATGCACGCGCTGACTAACATGGCGCGCTCGCGCAAGGCGCATATAACATAATTACCTAATATTTAGGTTGATTACTTGGTTTAAGGGATTGGGAATTTACCGGGTGTCACATTCTCCCCCTGTTAAGAGAATTTCGTCCCGAAATTTAGGAGACGTCGCTGGCAGGAGCCACGTTCTGAAAGAGGTGTGGGTATTTCATGCGCATCTGGTCTTCTCTTTCCCAAGTGAATTCAGGCCCACGCCTCGAGTTCCATTGAACCTTTACTAACTTGATGCTGCTTCTGCGTAACTTTTGTTCTTTCCAACTGGTTACTGCTATCGGTTCTTCTACGAAGTGCAGCTGTTTGTCGATGTGAATCTCTTCCAACGGAAAAATCAACGTTTCGTCAGATAAACACTTTTTGAGGTTGGACACATGAAACGTGTCATGAACTCCACTGAGTTCGGCGGGTAAACGGAGTTTATAAGCAACCGGACCGATCCTTTCCAGGATCTCAAATGGTCCAATGTAGCGCGGATTCAACTTTCCTCGCTTGCCGAAATGGGGGACTCCTTTCCATGGAGAGACTTTCAACAGTACTCTATCCCCTACTTGAAACTCCAATGGTTTTCTTCGCACATCTGCGTAGCTCTTCTGTCTGTCGCGCGCTGTCTTAAGGCGATCCCTTATCTGAAAAATCTTGTCTGTTGTTTCCTGGATCAATTCTGGACCAGTCATTTGCTTGTCACCCACTTCAGCCCAGCACAGTGGGGATCTACACTTGCGCCCATACAAAGCTTCGAACGGCGCAGCCTTGATGCTTGTGTGATAACTGTTGTTGTAAGAAAATTCAACCAATGGGAGATGAGTATCCCAGCTACCTCCGAAATCGATTGCGCACGCGCGTAGCATGTCTTCCAATGTCTGGATTGTTCGCTCGCTTTGCCCATCCGTTTGAGGATGATAAGCTGTACTCATATCAAGGCGAGTACCTAGAGCTCCTTGTAACGATCTCCAAAACCTTGATGTGAACCGACTATCTCTATCAGAAATGATGGACACTGGGACTCCATGTTTTGAAACTACTTCTCGAATATACAATCGGGCTAACTTTTCCATCTTATCGGTTTCCTTGATCGGCAGGAAGTGCGCTGACTTAGTTAGCCGATCCACAATAACCCAGATCGTGTCGTAACCCCCAGGTGTCCTTGGCAGTTTGGTGATGAAGTCCATAGAGATTTGTTCCCACTTCCACATGGGAATTTCTGGCTGTTGAAGCAACCCTGATGGTTTCTGGTATTCAGCCTTTACCTTCGAACACGTCAGGCATTTACTGACATACGTCGCGATGGCGCCTTTAAGATTGGGCCACCAATACAGCGTTTTAACATCTTGGTACATCTTGTCTGCGCCAGGATGTACGGAATACCGTGTTTTGTGAGCTTCGTTTAGTACTTGCTCGCGCAATCCTCCCTTGAGAGGGACCCATATGCGGTTAGCGAAATATAGATTGCCGTTCTCTTTAAGTTCCAAACTCTTAATCATACCCCCAAGGCATTCGTTTTTAACAAACTCTGGTTTCAAGGCTTCTTGCTGAGCGTCTCGGATGCGGGTAGAGAGATCTGTGCGAATGGTTAGCCTTAGGGCCTTGACTCGTAGTGTTTTTATTCGCTCCTTCCTACTTAACGCGTCTGCTACCACATTCGCCTTTCCAGGGTGGTACTTAATTTCACAATCATAATCATTCAACAACTCCACCCATCTTCGTTGCCTCATGTTTAAATCCTTTTGATCAAATATATGCTGAAGGCTCTTGTGATCCGTAAAGATTATACACTTTGTACCATAGAGGTAATGGCGCCAAATCTTTAGCGCGAAGACAACCGCTCCAAGTTCCAGATCATGCGTTGTGTAGTTCTTTTCATTGGTCTTGAGTTGGCGCGAGGCATATGCTATGACTTTGTCTCGCTGCATAAGGACACATCCGAGTCCTTGATGTGAAGCGTCGCAGTAAACGACGATGTCGTCCGTCCCTTCGGGCAGAGACAAAATTGGCGCACTACATAATTTTTGTTTCAACATTTGAAACGCTGCTTCCTGATTTTTGTCCCAAACAAACCTCTTGTCTTTCTGAGTTAGCGCGGTCAGAGGTAGAGCTATCTTGGAGAAGTTCTCAATGAAGCGTCGATAGTAGCCAGCTAGTCCTAGGAATTGCCTCACCTCAGTTGGGGTTTTTGGCGCTTCCCAGTTTTCGATGGCCTTGACTTTGGAAGGATCAACGTGTATTCCTTTCTCGTTTACAACGTGACCGAGAAAGTGAACTTCTCTAAGCCAAAACTCGCACTTGGAAAACTTCGCATACAACTTTTCTTTCCTCAACAATTCCAAAATCAATCTCAGGTGTTGCTCATGCTCGGCCTTGGTCCGTGAGTAAATCAGAATATCATCTATAAACACAATCACAAACTTGTCCAAGTATGGTTTGCATACCCGGTTCATCAGATCCATGAATACAGCCGGCGCATTAGTTAGCCCGAAAGGCATCACTAAGAACTCATAATGGCCGTATCTAGTTCGGAAGGCTGTTTTTGGCACATCTTCCTCATGGACCCTAAGTTGGTGGTATCCTGACCGTAGATCTATCTTTGAATAATAACTGGATCCCTGCAACTGGTCAAATAAGTCGTCAATCCTCGGTAAGGGGTACCGATTTTTGACTGTCAGCTTGTTCAGTTCCCTGTAGTCAATACACATTCTGAACGAACCATCCTTCTTCTTAACAAACAGTACTGGAGCTCCCCAAGGTGAAAAGCTTGGGCGTATGAAACCCTTATCCAATAGTTCCTGTAACTGATTGGATAGCTCTTGCATCTCAGATGGAGCTAATCGATAAGGCGCTCGAGCTACTGGCGCAGCTCCTGGGACCAAATCAATACGAAACTCGACTTGTCGCGGCGGCGGTAATCCGGGCAAATCTTCAGGAAAAACTTCTGGAAATTCGCGCACTACCGGTAAGTCTTCAATTCTTCGCTCATCTCCTTTCTTCTCTACGACATGCGCCAGGAAGGCGTAGCACCCTTTCCTTAGGCACTTACGCGCCTTTAGGCACGAAATCAGTTTCGTCGCAACTCCCCTTCTTTCCCCTTGAATTACCAAGGTTTCTCCGTTCAACAGTGGGATCCGAACCTGCTTCTCATGGCAAATAACTTCCGCGTGGTTCTCGACTAACCAATCCATACCTACCACAATGTCAAAACTTCCCAAGTCTATTGGCAACAAATTAATATTGAACCCGAGACCTCCCATGACTATTACACATTGATCAGTTCTTTCGTTCGCGCATAACTGCCTGCCATTGGCTAGTTCTATAGTATAAGGCGTGTCTAGCCTACTGGTTGCTAGGCCTAGGGAGTCTTTAAACTCAGCGGATATAAAACTTAGGTCAGCGCCAGTATCAAATAAGACAGATGCAAAATGTCCGTTAAGCAAAAACGTACCGGTTACCACATTCGGCTCTTCTTTAGCTTCGCCTGCGCCGATCACAAAAGCTCTTCCGCGAGCTTGGTTTCCCTTTTGCGGGCAATCCCGACTAAAATGCCCTGGCTTCCCGCATGCGTAGCAGTTGTCGCTTGCTCCCGCTTCTCTGACACGGCAATTCATCGTCTTGTGCCCTGGTCTGCCACATTTGGCGCATTCGATTCTTGCGCATTCACCCTCGTGGTGATACTTGCATTTGTTGCACCATGGGCGAGGCCCGCTGTATCCTTTTCGTGGTGGCTCCGCGGCCTGAATCGCGTAAGCCCTTACGCTCTCCTGCTTCTTGAACGGTGGCTGCTTGGAGTCGGACCCTCGGTGGTGAGAGTTCCATTTCCTCTTGGGATCAGAGGTTCGCTGCTCGATTCCGCGTGTAGTTAACATACCCGCATGGACCGTATCCCTTGTAAGGGTGATGGCCCGCGCTACCGCCTCATCAAAAGTTGGAGGCGCTGCGGCGTTGAGCGGAACCCTAACAACAGGAGGTAACCCAAAAATATACCTCTCGATCTTCTTTTCCTCCGTGTTTGCCATGTCTGGTACCAATTGGCAAAGCTCGTTGAACCGGTTGTTGTAGGCGTCGATATCCGTTCCTACCATGGTGTGGTTCCAGAATTCCTGTTGTAGACTCTGGATTTCTGCGCGAGAGCAGAACTTTCTCATCATCATTTCCTTCAGTTCCTCCCAGGTCTTGTGGAGAGCAACTTCTCGCCCCAATGTTTTCGTTTGAAGCTTCCACCAAGACGAAGCTGCTTCTTGGAACATGCAGGTCGCGTAAAGGACCTTCTGGTTCTCACTACATCCGCTAATGGAGAGTACTGTCTCCATCTTGTCAATCCAGTTGTAGAGCCCAATGGCCCCTTCGGTACCCTTGAATGGCCAAGGCTTACAGGCCATGAATGTCTTGTAGGAGCATCCTTTGTCCAAGGCTCCTGATTCGGGTTCTGGGGTCTCATTCTGACGACCCTGACTTGATTCGGCCTTGCTGGCCTCATGTGTTGCGATTGCTTGCGCGATTATTTCCGCGAGTTCCTCGGGTGTCATGGTAATTCCTTTGGCTTTAGTTGGAGGCATTCTCGCTTTAAAAGAGTGAAAATATATCAAACTTAGCGCATGTACTTTGAGCACATAATGTTATCATTATTTACTACACTGTGTGACCCGTGTTCCTACGTGTGTGTATAGTTTCTTTTGAAAATATTCTTTGAAAAATATTTCATGCGATTTCCCCCAACGGTTATAGTCTAGGTTAAAACTTCTTTTCCTAGTTCGCTATAACCAGTGCTCTGATACCAATCTGTCACACCCGGCCCTGAGCGGCGGAATCAGCCGGGCGCGCGCGAGTGGGGATTGATAATTAAGCACGGGCCATTGCAAACATTCAAAGATTTTCATTGCGCATGAAATGTTTAATACAAATACATTACATTGTTTTAAAAATTACATAAAAACATCCAAGTACAAAAACTGTTGAAGATTTCCACGCCATATCCCCTTGCGCGGTGGGAACAACCACGCGCATCGAAGGGATAGAACTAAAATCTTCCAAAAAGCTAGTTTTAGATGTTCAGCGTGAGGTGCTCTAAGTGTGACTCCATGCGCTATCTAGTTATCTCCTGAAAGACACGTAAAAACATTTGAATCAGTATAAACTGAGTGAGTTCACAAGTTTTAGTAACTTGATAAATCGCATTGCATCATAGTCTTGATAAAATCATATTGAAACACATTTATGATTTCATGTCTAAACATATACTTGATAATCCGTATGAAAACATAGATCTGACACATATTTCTGATAAAAGTCGTTCCGCGGGCTACGCGCGATCATTACTGGAAGTGTGCTCGTCCATGCAAAGTGGCGCTGCCACTACGAGCTAAATAACATAATGCTGTCCCGCGGTTTACGCGTGGACATTTCTGAAAAACCGTGCTCGTCTATGCAAAGAGGCGCTGCCCCTACGAGCTAATCAATAATTCCGTCCCGCGGGTTACGCGCGGACGTTGTGCCGGAAAACAAGGCGCTCGTCCATGCAAAGAGGCGCGACCCCTACGAGCGGGCTCAAACCCATAGTACTGCCCCATGACCATACTAGGCACTCGTCTATGCAAAGAGGCGCGACCCCTACGAGTGGGTGGATCAAACCAGCAGTCCCTACCCTTAGAGTTCCAATGGTAAAGTGATCACTTACTCGAGTTCTAGCGCACATACATCGAAAACCTTAGATAACCGTTCGCATTGCTCATCATGAAATATAATTTAAACACATAATCGCTTGCATAGCTTGTAAGTATACCATGATAAAACATTATTTAAGTACGTGTCCCTCGCCCCGAAAGCAGTTTAAAAAAAAAAACAGTGAAAACAGCGAGAATAGGGGCTGTGAGACTCACCTGTGGTTCTTGTTAAGGGATTAAATCGAGATTCGGGTTTTCTTGGTGTTGGCTTCGGAATTGAAGGTCTAGAATACGATTAAATAACAAGAAGTATATATATTAAGATCAAGAAATAGGAGAATATAAGGGTTGGAAAGTAGATCTCAAGGTTATATTCTCGGCTTACCTAGTAACAGGATCGGAGCTGAAAACAACGGATGCTTGGGAGAGGATTAGTGCAAGTTTGTAGTTCTTTGAAGTGTGTTTTGGGTGATAACTTAGGTTACATATTTATAGGCAAACTCGAGGGAACACAATCCCTTGCTTTAGGGGATTGTAATCTTTTCATATCTAGGGGTAATGATGATAAAGTATGGAAATTATTATTATTTATTTAAAAGTGGAGTAGTGGATAAAAGATTTTGATTTGATTTGGTCAGGGCATGCAGGTCTGGGGTTGGTGAGAATAGGGTGGCTGATAGTTGACTTTTCGTGTTACAGTGCTTTTTCAGGTACTTTTGTTAGTGTACAGTAAAAAGTGGAAAATCTCTGAAACACGCTACTGTTTCCTTTTGGGCGGGAGTAATCTCCTTACGCCTGGAGAATAGACTAAGTGTTCTGTGCGTATTACTTTGTGCGTATAGCTTTCTGCGTGAAGGACATTTCTTTGCTGCGGGTAGGTGCGTAACCTTCTCGCAGTTAGGGACATTGAGTTTCATTTGTAGATTCTCCAGGTGGTCTTGGTATTTCAACATAGTGATCAGTTATGTTGAAGTCAATTCCATCTAGAGCTTCAGACAAACTAGCTCTCAATGTTCCCGCCATGCGGGGAGGTTAGTTCCCTTCCGCACGCGCATAAACGATTTAGGATGCACCCGCCTTAGCATCATGCGGGATGGTCAACCCATTAGACAACATAACGTTAAGGTACATGAAAACATAAAGCCAAAACATTCGCGCATGGCGCATATAACATATGCCCACGCTGGTTCTTAACATGGCGCGCTCGCGCAGGGCGCACATAACAAATGCACGCGCTGACTAACATGGCGCGCTCGCGCAGGGCGCACATAACAAATGCACGCGCTGACTAACATGGCGCGCTCGCGCAAGGCGCATATAACATAATTACCTAATATTTAGGTTGATTACTTGGTTTAAGGGATTGGGAATTTACCGGGTGTCACACCATCTTTTTTTTTTTACCAAGACCACCGGGGCTGCGAAAGAGCTTTGGCTATTCTGGATAACCCCGCATCCAACAGTTCTTGGGTCGCTTTTTCGATGACTTCTTTCTGCACCGGTGGGTACCTGTAAGGACGCTGGCTTATTGGTGACGTTCCCGCTTGGAGTACGATCCGATGATCAAACGGTCGAGGCGGGGGCAGGCCCTTTCGTATTTGGAACACTTCAGCGAATTCATGTATAAGTTGTTTCCACGGTAGGCTCTCGGCAGGTACATTAGGGTCACAAAGGACCTTGGATTAGTACGAGATCTCGGCTCCCCTATTAGCTAACTGCAAGCTAAAAAGTTGCAAGCTACCTTCCTTCACATGTTTGTTCAACATCCCATCCATTTTTTCCAGCGAACACACAACCACCTTGTTATTTTGCAGACCCTTCAATTCGTATTGTTTGCCCTCTAACTCGAAACGCATGGTCATTTTTTGGAAGTTCCACAAGATATCTTGTAACGGCAGGAGCCATTGGACCCCTAAGATCATATCATAATTTTCCAATGTTATGAGTAACACTTTTGTTTTGAACCAATAACCCTGCATGGCCCATTGAAACTCGGGGCAAAACTGTTTACACTCGAGCTCCTTCCCATCTGCCACTCCCACGTTAATAGGAGTGATGTCTCGTACCTCGCACTGCAGTTTCTTAGCAACCCGACTGTCAATGAAATTATGAGTGGACCCGGAATCGATGAGAATATGCAGATGACGATTTCCCATTGAACCTTGAACCCTCATAGTCGAGTAAGGCGGCATTCCAGTGAGTGCATAGATCGAGATTTGGTGTTCTTTTTCATCGTCTTTGATGACCTCAGTTTCTACCTCTTCTTCATCGTCAACCTCGATGACATAAACTTGGCCCCTCGGTCGTGCACATTTGTGACCCGGTACGAACTTTTCCGTACACCAAAAACATTCCCCTTTCGCCCTTTTTTGTTCCAGTTCTTTACTACTTAAACGACGTTGGTTGTTACCTGGTTTAGCCGTGGCAGTAGCGGTTCGGGTGGGTGTGGGTAAAATTGGTAGTTTAGCTGCATTGGTAGGCGGAGTAATCTTTGTGTTGTTCGGCTTAGCATTACCCCCGTTCCATTTCCCACCTGCAAACTTCTCCTCAAGGGTTTCATTATTAAGGGCTTGTATCTTGGCCAATCCATACGCTTCATGTAGTGTACGTGGTCTGAACATTTTTACCGGCCCCCGGATGTCCGGCTTGAGGGCCTTGATATACAAACTAACAGCTTGGGTTTCGCTTAATTAAACCTTGTTCAACAACGAATCGAAAGCGGTGTTCAGTTCCTGTAACGTACCCGTTTGTTGTAGCGAGGCCATTTCCTCCAATGGGCCTTCGAACATAGCATCAAAGAAACGAGCAAAAATGGAACGAACGTACTCCGACCAGGGAACCTCAGCAACCGTAGCGTTTCTGGTTTTCATATAGGCCCGGTGCTACTGTAGGGCATCTTCCTCCAAGTGAACCGCAGCGCACCGCAGCTTGGATTCTTCGGGTGTATCGTCCATTGCGAAGACGTGCTCGCAACGGTAAACCCAACCCTCTACATCCTCTCCTGAGAACTTGGGGAAGTCGATCTTTCCGATACGAAAGGGTTTGGAACCCCTGGAATCGGCATCAGGACCGGAGGACCCAAAAGAACTGCCAAACGATTGCGACTTGTCCCGCACAGCCTTCAGGATCTCTTCCTGCTGCTTAGATGATTGTTCCTGCTGTTTCATCAAGGCCGACAACGCAGCTTGGATATCATTGATGGCTTTATCGTGAGACTTAAGGGTGTTATCGATTTCGTTGTTACGTGTGTTTGTCATGGCGGCGGCGGCAGGTTCCGATGAGGTATCGAGAGGCTCTGATACCAATGTTACAAGCCAAACAGAAGAACTCAACCCAAAAGACTAGTCTGATAGGTGAGGGAACCCATTTGGCTTATAAACCCCACATCAGTTGCCCATACGACCGATGTGGGACAAGTCTCATACCTTGCAATGGTTTCAGTCCGTAACATGGTTGTATGAGATAATCACCAAAAATATTTCTTTTGTGTTTAAGATAGTAGGTTATGCTGCTATATACAAAGGCATTCTACGCTTATAGTTAAATATGACAATACATGAAATGTGATAGCGGGGCAACAAGGGTGCCTTTGTTAGATTTGGTTCAATGATTTTCCCCGATTTTCCCCTTTAGCGAGATTATTAACCGGTAACCGCATTCACTTCTGGCAATGAATTAGTTCTAATTGGTTGTGATTCATATATGAAGCTCGGAGTATTAAAAAAATCTCATTCTCATTATTTCTTTGACGGAAGTATGTTATGAGCATATGGACGTGGTCTTGTTGAATATGTCAACATTGGTGATTAGAGGTGTGCACAAAACCGAAAAAACGAACCAAAACCGATAAAACCAAAAAAACCGAACTAAAAAAACCAAACCGAATTATAAACCGACGGTTCGGTTTTGAACTTTGGCAAAACCCGAATATTGGTTTTGGTTCATTTTTTTTGGTTAAGAACCGAAAAACCGAACCGAAATAACCAAAAAAAATTGAAACAACCATAATATCTTATCCATAACCATTAAAACAAAATTTACCGACAACCATTTGTGTAGTTTTAATATATGATTAATAACAAATATAGTTGGTTGCTACAAATGGCTAATAACTAATAATACTAGTACTTTCAGTTTTGATTTTGATTTTAAATGTATCTTTTATTATCTTTTAATATTTGAAGCCCAAATATTCAATATTCTATTAATCATTAGTTAAAAAAAAAAGAAGAAGATATCATGATTTCAATATCTTAAGTCACACTTTTTTGGCCTGGGATGTTTTGGCTCGATTAGCAAAACCGAAAAAACCACATCCAAAACTAAATCGATCCAAAAACCGAAAACCAAAAAAAACGAAATCGAATGTTTTTAAAAAATCATAAAACCGAAAGTTTGGTTTTTGGTTCAGTTTTAGTCAAAAACTGCACCAACTCGCATCACGCACATCCTTATTGGTGATGTTTTATTCGTATGTAATCTTCTGTTAGTCAAGCTTGTCTTTGAGGTTCCTTCACTCGTCAAGAAAGTAATAGCAACACCAGCGCAAGTTATGAGTGAAAACAACCTCTTAGTCACACCATAGGTCAAAAGGGCCTCGATAGAAGAGGTATTATTTAAGTTAAGATAAAGAGCAAAAATCTTATTAAAAAGAAAAAAACCAAGCTTGAACGATAACGTTTGAAGATGTTTAAAGTTTCATCTTTCAAACATTTGCACTAATGTACAATGAGTGAGGATTTATTTACCATCCCACCTAGGGGAGTGCAGAATTAGGTCCGGACCGAAAAAACCCGAAGAATCGGTTCGAAAAAACCCAATCCTGAACCGACCCTAATTTTAGGGTATTAAAATCGGTCTTTAAAATCTAGCCAAATCGGTTTCCGTTCGGGTCGATCTTTTGCCCGTGAAGACTGAAAAAAACCCGAGGACCGGTTTTACTATTCCTAAAAAATTGCAGCGTTAATTAATAACACCAATTAAAAATCTTCATGCAAGCTGAATTATATGCTTGCTTAAGTAGGTGATTATAATGACTAATGTTGTTTGAAAACTACATATATATGGTACAAATTGTTAATCAAATCACATGTAACAACATTAATCGATGAAGCGGATAATTACCGAAGAGTTCATTCAGACATTTTGTTAAACAGTTGGTGGGCAAATTTAATCAAACGATAAGCCTAAACTTTTACTGATCTATTAACCCTTAAAATTAAGCAATCAAATTATACTAAACAGTTAAATAGGATGATTCATGGACCTAACTGAACACCCACTTCGAAATTACACTAAAATTGCTAATCGAGCATGAAAAAAATTGTTGTTTAATCTGTTAATCGCAATAAAAACATGAAAACTTACTGTGTTGTTTGTGGATTAATCTGTTAATCGCTCAGCAGGTGAATTTGAATTGTATCCAAATTGTTTCCTGCATGATTTAGCCCATATTGTCTCCTGAAATTTAGACTCGTGGAAGACGGAATTTCGGTCTCGGTTCTCTGCTATATAACCGAAGAACCGACCAGAGGTAGGACCGAACCCGATTATCCCCAAGTGGTTCAGTAGTCGGTCTTCATAATCCAGATGCATCGGTCCTCGGGTCGGGTCGGGCTTCTCTCGGGTCGGGTCAGGTTTTGTACTCTGTGCAGCCCTAATCCCACTTAGGCTACCCGTAATGGTAATGGGGCGTGAGTTGGGACGATTTTGGGTGAGAAGATGGGGGAACACGCCCCCCCCCCTGGCGATATGTGGGCGAAAAGGGACGGGAGCGGATTGTTCTTTATCGCTTGTGATGTATATGTGTTGTGTGTGTATTGTATGTATGTATATATATTTATATTATTATTATATATGTTTGTGTGTCGTATATATATATGTATATATATATATATTAGACTACAACACCATTACACCCTAAAAATAAATTCTCACCCCTTACTTACTGGACAACACACAACGCAAAACGGCGTAGTTTATAGCCCCTGCATTACGCATAGCCTTATATAAAACCAACGCTCACTTTTGCATAACCCAAAAAAAAGGTAAATAATATAAATAACAAAAGGCCCACAAAGTTTTCACTTGTCTTGTAGTGTTTAATTCTAATAATTGTTTATATGAAAAAATTTCTTTTGAAATATGTATTTCGTTACATACCAAATACCATATATTTTGTACACCATAAAGTATAAACTTATCTATATCATAATTATACTTACCGATACTTGTCTCAAGCCCGTCCGATTGTCACTCTTAATGCTCGCTCAAGCTCGGCTCATACTGTAAATCAAGCTGGCTTAGCTTAACTCAACTCAAATTTTAAAACCAAGCTGAATTCTAAAGCCAGAGCACAACTTGGTTAGAACCCGAACCAGCTCAATTTGACTGACAATTTAGCAAATTTTTGGTAAAGGCCGACATGCAAAAATTAACTTAGTCGAGGTGTCAAGTATATATGACAGGTTGATTGTTGAATGGGGTTTTAATAACTTATGTACACAAATAATTTCCATGGTGAACATGTGATCCCATGTCCTATTATGCAGTGAAAAAGAACAAGTGCACAAATGACTTGACCGCTGTCCTCTAATTTTCATACTAAAGCCCTTCATCTTCTATCCTTGCTTTGGAAATGGAATCTTTGCAATTTTTGGAACACACATATATGCTAGAATCATAAAAGATCAAACTCATGTTCTTATTTTTCAAGCACAAATACATGTATGTATTATACTTTAAAAATTAAATAATTTTAATGAAACGAGCGCCAGGGCTAATGAACAAGCTCATGCTCGACTAGTTTACAACCCAAACAACCAAAATGTAAATGTCTCTCTCAAGTTATCAATGCTAGATTATGAAATAAAATATTGTACATTCGTTTATATTAGTTATTTCACATATGAAATAAATAACGTTTGTTTCTATACATTAAATTATTGTATGGCTACCACATCATAGTAGTATGTATGAGACACGTGTATCATCACATGTGATTATTCTAGAAAAAGAGCTATACAAGTAGGGTAAATGACAAGGATGAGTCAGCATCACCTTTACATCTAGCGTTTTCTTCATACAGGATGGCCAACAACACAGCATGCCACGTGCCCCATCAAATTCACACGTTACATCTTCACCTCCACCTCACTACAAACCACACCTCCATTGTATTAAGTCATGGTCCAACGTGGTCAACACTTACATTATGGATCACCAACTCTTCGCATGCGTGTGGTTGGTTAATTGGTGCGAAGAATGGGTTCATGAACTTGTACATTATTATACCATGGGCGTACCGATTGTTGTCGGAGGTAAGCCGAGTTGCTTGCAAGTTACTAGATCTTGTATTGATAAAAAGTTTACGAGTCCAGTCTTAATATAACTTGTTTCGTTATCGAGCCTGAGTTAAAGCTCGAACTTTACATTTTGTGTTAATTTATTTAATACAAAATTAATAGATCAATAAGTATTTACTAATAATAAATCTTTTTATAATAATGTGACAAAACGAGGTATACTATATTCACTACGTAACAGGTAAACGATAAATCGGTTAATTCGTAGTGCTTAAACGAGTAATCGACCGATACTAATTATGACCCGTATATATACTGATGGGTCATATACGAGTTATATATATATTATAGTGTCTAACATATTGATATTTAGGCCCAGTACGTTTAAAACTCTTTAAACGAAAAAGGTTTCGTTTATTGAAACGCTATAAGTTTAAACGCAATCGTTAACATCAAAACGAGCATTGTAGCATCCGTTAAGCCGAAAAAGATTTATAAAACACTTATATGACATGTTCAAGGCAATCTGTGAAAATATTTTGGATTTTTACAACGAGTCAGTACGTTTTTCTTATTTTACAAAAATATGCTGAAAAACACTCGTTTTCGCGCTGTTTTTCGCACTCGAACTAGTTTTCTTGCGAAAAACAAAATCCGAATTAAATTTTGGACCGATATTTACGTATGGCACGGAAACCGAGGCATTACTGGGCCAAAAGGAGGCCCAATGGGCCCCTTTATGGGCCGACCACAAAAAAAATGGGGTGGGACCCCTTGTATAAGGCTTGTTACTTGATATTTTGCACATTAACCAAACTAAGATCAAGATCAGCTGAGTTCTGCATCATCCCTTCCAAAACCCCAAAGGTAAACATTAAATTCATGAAGATTTCAAGCTTGTTTAGTAAGATTTAAACATAGAAAATTAGTTCTTGATTAGTATTAAACATGTTCAACCATCCAAAAACCATAAAAATCAAGTAAAATCATGTTTTGATGTTAAAAATGTATACAAAGCAGAAACATATTGATTTTTGGTCAAAAACACGGATTAGAACATGAATACAACGTATTTACGGTTTGAAAGTTCGGTTTGATACCAAAACCGAAACCCTAGTCAAAAAGGCTGTTCAATGGATGATTTATGCTTGGTTTGATGTTATATGATATGTAGATACACTGAGTTTGCAACCCGAGACCCGGAAAGTCGTTTAAGGTAAACCCGTAACACTCGTTTAAGGGTTGTTTAGTATTAGGTTGTGACATGCTTGTTGTTAGCTTGTGAAAATTTTCAGGGACATTAGGGATCATATAAATGAGTGCCTGTTCAAATTTGGTAATTTTTCGATAAACGGAGAATATTTGGTGAATTTATTTTCGTTTATGAGCGTTTATTTGGGAAAAATAGCTAAACATATTGAAATATTATGAAATTTGGTTTTGGAGATTAATATGTGATGGTAAGATCACTGGTAAAGTTTGGGGATCATTGGAAATGCCTAAGTATGTTTTGTGCAATTATGATTTAACCGAATTTTAACAGCCGAAAAACGCACAAAAAGGCATTTTGTCAAAAGAGTTAGGTTCTGAAGATTTTTCAGGGGCTATGTAATAACATTGAGGCCATTTTTAAAAATTATCGGATTTTTCGGAGGTCGTTTGATATAAACGGGCCATTTATTACACGATTATAACCTATTAAATGAATTTTTATAAATAAATAATTATTCATAAAATTTCTGAAAATATTTTTATTAAATTCTCCATATTTTAATGTATTTTTACAAAAAGTTACATAATTTATATATAAGTACATATTTAGTTATGATTAATCAAAGATTTAAATTATTATTGTTTTAACGAAACCGGCAGTTTGATGTTTAACGGACTGACTGGTACGTCAAAATATCAAAAGTGGTCAAATATCATAGTTTTAGATGAATTTGATAAAAACGAACTTTTTACGAGAATTCCGAACCATGCGGATGGATTGTACGCGTTTTGTATAATCAAATCCGTGTGAAAACGGAAACGAACCCTGCGATCAAACCATATATCGAAACTTCAAAATTCTTTCATAAATTAAATCATTTTATCAATAAATATGTTTACTTAAGTTTATGTGATCATACATAATCCCGAAACACATAAACGATAAACTTGGTTTGGCCTGGGAAACGGTGAAACTGAGCCAAATTTGGTTTGAAACATTTTATAGTATACAACGTCACAATCTAAGACTATGGTCATGTTCTGGGCCTAACAGCTATAACCAGACTAGTTATACAACCCAATTTGGTTTAAACATTGTACTAGTATTAACAGTACGATACCGATTATAGGATACGAGTTATAATCGAGGCATAACACTTTTGACGTATATTACCTGCTCAAACTACGATAAGGTGAGTTTCTCGACCCCACTTTCTAAACTGTTTTACGAACTTTTGGGGTGGAAAGCATGTTTGCATATACTTATATACTTGAAAACGTGTGATGATGTGAATTATCTATGTACTAACACTTGAAAGTCCCCACAAACACAAGTGATTAACTTCGTGCCGGTGACGTGTGGATAGTACTATCGGTTTGACAAACCCAACTGACAGGGCCGGTGGGGTATGCCGGAACATGTTAACCCAGTTGCACATTGTCATTTAAACTTATTACATACTGCTATGTGGTGTTAGACATAGTACATACTTGGGGCAAAGTGGCTGTTAAATGCCAACGGGAGTGCATGGGCAGGGGTGGCCATGTGTTTTAGCTCGTTTCGGTTTCACTTGTGGCTTAGTATAATACATCATACACATACATGTATACATACACACTGTAAACTTTACGAACTCGTATACTGATTTCGTTGATACTCGTGAAACTTGAAACTCACCAACTAGACGTAGTTGACCCGTTTTAACATGCTTTTCAGGTAAGCCGAAGTTGGAATGATTTGCTTACGTGCTTGGTGTTTGAAGGAAAGTTGAATAACTGTGAATAGATGCAAATACGTAGTAATGAATAAGAAGCCCGTGAACTGGTTATGTGATTTTCATCTAGTTTGTAAACTTAGTACCTACCTATGTAATATGATGTAAATTAGTTTTTTGAATCTCTTTATAAACAATGTGGTTGGTACCAGTGTTATCTGTTACATTCCCGTATTACGCTTCCGCAACTACCTAGTCGCGGTGTGACAGAAGTTGGTATCAGAGCCATTGGTTATAAAGATTTAGGATGTCCCTTAGGATACCCTAAGATAACCTTAGGCTCGATTAGCTTTGGGAATTAAATAATATTAAATAATATATATTGATGATTCTCGGGATGAGCTCGAACGGACAAGTGGGTTATTATGGTCCAGAACGTAATAACGGACTTATTTGTACGAGGGAATTCGAGAAGAAATCGATAAACAATCCGATAGGTAAAAACAACAACATATGTGTGTAAAATATATTATTATATAAATATATATATAAAGGATTATTTGTGCTAATGTGTACGAATACATACATGTACTAAATCGTAATTAATATTATACATTATTATAATTAATATTATTAAGAATCGTTATTATTATTACTAACCCTTGTGTATAAATATGTCAAGAACTACAATATCGTCTGTCTAACAAAATACCGGTACTGCATGATGACTAAGAGGACCCAGAAGAGGACCCCGAAGAGAAATCAGAGGAGGAAACGAGTGAACGCTTAGGGGATGTTGTGGTCCTGCTCGAGGTACCTACTGACCAGCTTGATTTATCGGGCTATCGTTGTGACACTAATTCCCCGAGGGAATCCCCTAATAAATGACTTAGGAGAAAGAGCCACCAATACTTACCACTCTCTTTCTAGAGCTCCGAGATCTACCACACCATTATCACACCATACCCCGGTGACTACACCCACTCATAGAGCTAGTCAGACTGACCGTACGTGTGTACCATCACCTGATAGTATGCCTTCCTCACCCATATTGACTTATCATAGGGGAAGAACCTTCAGTATCTATGTTACCGAGATACCTTTCATTACATGGATTATACATGTACTAGATCCAGAACCTTCCCATTTAGCCGACCCAGCCTGGTTAGCTGTATTGACTAATCAGATACTAAAGCACTTAGTATCTATAATCACCAACATATATAGAAGACGTGAGCTATATGATTACATGCTGGATATACAACAGGTAGTGATGAACACACATTGATCCGATACTCATTATTGACGGCTCTTATACAGAGTGACAAACAAGACATGCGCTTGTCAAGCAATTATTGCAGCTTAAATGGTTGTTTGTGTTGGTTATTGTATTATATACATATGGATAAATATAAATAAAACTAGTATGGTTTGTTATACGTAATCTTTTGATACCCCCATGCAGCACTAGTAGTAGCATATTGCACTGACATGGAGGATGTTTTTAATCTACTATTGTTACAAGAACTGACCCTTACTGGGTTAAGCCTCTATATATTGACAAATTTTAGTATATCTATTTAAGAGCTGGCCTACACCAGGTTAAGTCTATGTGTTGGGTTTGGATTACATACATACAGTAACAGTTATGTGTAATACAAATGTGTTCTTTGGCATAGTTGTGTGTTTATGATTATGTTATAGAATGGTCGCGAAGAAAACTAATACTATATTTGAGGCGGAGGTGGGCGAAATGATTTCTCGCCACCTACAAGCAGTGATACTGACTATTGCAGAACAAGTAACTGCAGGCATACGTTCCAACAATATTGTTAACGAACCTACGAGAACCACTACGGCCACTGCTAATATACCTCCGCCGGACACTAATGTAGCCCCAGGTGTTACTACCCCGCTGACTAATGATAATGTTATTAATACTAATAATAATACTCACCCGACTGTTAATTTCATTGGGAACCCTGAGACCATTTTGAACACCGATAATGTCACAAATCCAAACCCCGTACCGGTTATCAACCCAACTGTTAATAATAACACTCAACCAAATACTGGTAATGATCGTAATAATCCCGAACCCCCACGTCAGGATTACGCTTATAAACAGTTCACATCGTGTAAACCAACTGAATTCAAAGGTATTGAGGGACTGAACGGATTGGTCAAATGGATTGAAAAGACCGAGTCCGTAATTAATATTAGTGAATGTCCACCAGATCGTATAGTCAAATTCGCTACGAGTATGTTTCTGGATTATGCTTTGATGTGGTGGAACACAGTGGTCAAAATAAGGAGACAAGATGCTATAAACCGTATGTTATGAACCGAACTTAAAACCCTTATGCTAGAACATTTTTGCCCGAAAAGTGAGATTCAAAGACTGGAACATGAATTGTGGAATTTGGAAATGAAAGGTGCTGACCACGTGGGTTACACAAACCATTTTAATGAACTCTCTCGCTTAGTACCGTGGTTAGTTACCCCGGAAGCTAAACGTATTGAACGCTACATCTGGGGATTGACTCCTGCCGTGAGGAGTATAGTTAATTCAGTAGCCCACCCGACATTGGAAAGTGCTGTATCTCAAGCGGGTGTTGTTACTTTTGATCTTATGAGAAGTGGCGTGATAAGAATGCCGGGGGAAACATCGAGTTTGAAACGATCTGACTATGGGACAAGGATGCAAGAGAGCCCTCAAAATAAACGATCCCGTCCGAATACCCGAAATTATGTCATGACCAGTTCGAATGTGAAACAAGAGACTTATAAGGGAACTTTACCAAAGTGTGGGAAATGTAATCTTCATCATACGGGTGATTGTAAATCAGTAGTTTGTCACAAGTGTGGAAGAACGGGACATTATACCCCAAATTGCAGAACCCCCACCAACAATGTAAACCGACCACAACAACCAACCCACCTACGACCTCACCCAAACCGACCACGACTCAATCAACAAACCCCACCCACCATGAACCTCCGTACTTGCTACGAATGTGGCAGTACGGATCATTTTCGGAGATACTGCCCCAAGCTGAACCAGGGTGCAGTGAGAAGGCAGAACCAAGCACAAGCATCAACCTCCAACTCAGCTACGGGATACGCATTTGTATTAGGATCGGGTGAAGCGCGTCATGATCCGAATGTGGTGACAGGTATATTCTTAGTTTCCGGTCAGTATGCTTCAGTTTTGTTTGATACGGGCGCCGATAGAAGTTTCGTATCTGTTAACTTCTTACCTTTAGAAAATATGCCGGTTAGTGAACTAACAAAACCATATACTATAGAACTCGCTAAAGGTAAGTCTATACTTGTTAACCGAATAGTCCGAAACTGTTCCCTTATCCTAAACGACCACCCGTTCCTTATTGATTTACTTCCAGTGGAATTGGGAAGTTTCGATGTTATAGTCGGTATGGACTGGCTATCTATGTATAAAGCTGAAATTGTCTGTAAGGATAAGACTGTTAGGATACTTCTTCTGAATGATGAGGCTATGAATGTTCAAGGTGAGAAATCTGGTACTATGTTGCCTCTCGTATCCCAACTCTTAAGGCTTTAAAGTATTTGCGCCAAGGTTGCACATTATACTTGGCGAGCGTAGCAGTCAAAGACCCCGATGAAAAGCGAATAGAAGACATCCCAGTGGTACACGAGTATTCAGATGTATTTCCCGACGAGTTGCCTGGTTTACCACCGATCCGACAAGTTGAATTCCGTACTGATCTGATACCAGGAGCAGCTCCCATTGCTAAGGAACTTTACCGACTTGCACCTTCTGAAATGCAAGAACTATCTAACCAATTGCAAGAATTATTAGACAGGGGCTTTATCCGACCAAGTTATTCACCATGGGGAGCACCGGTGTTATTTGTGAAAAAGAAAGACGGAAGTTTTCGGATGTGTATTGATTCTCAGGAATTGAATAAGGTGACTATAAAGAATAGATACCCCTTACCCCGAATTGATGACTTGTTTGATCAGCTCCAGGGTGCGAAGTATTTTTCGAAAATTGATCTCAGATCGGGTTACCATCAAGTAAGAATTCAAGAAGAAGATATCCCAAAAATAGCCTTCCGAACTCGGTATGGTCACTATGAATTTTTGGTTATGCCGTTTGGATTGACAAATGCACCTGCAGTGTTTATGGATCTTATGAACCGAGTTTGCAAACCCTACCTTGACAAGTTCGTGATAGTGTTTATCGATGACATTTTGATATGTTCGAGAAGTAAGGAGGAACACGAACAACATTTGCGGGAAATCTTAGAATTATTGAGGCAAGAAAAGTTATACGCCAAACTGTCCAAATGTGAATTCTGGCTACAAGAAATTCAATTTTTAGGACATATTTTGAATCAACAAGGAATCCAAGTCGACCCCGGTAAAATTGAGGCCATTAAGAATTGGGAAGTCCCTAAATCGCCGAAAGAAATTCGCCAATTTTTGGGATTAGCCGAGTACTACCGACAATTTATTGAAAACTTTTCAAGTATTGCCCAACCTTTAACCCTCCTAACTCAGAAAGATCAAACGTATGAATGGGGAGAAGAACAAGAAATGGCCTTTCAAACATTAAAACAAAAGTTGTGTGAAGCTCCAATATTAAGTCTTCCAGATGGAACTGATGAATTGGTGGTCTATTGTGACGCATCTTGTAAAGGTTTAGGATGCATACTGATGCAAAGAAAGAAAGTAATAGCATATGTTTCCCGACAATTAAAAGTACATGAAAAGAATTATACGACCCACGATTTGGAATTGGGAGCAGTTATATTTGCATTGAAGATTTGGAGACATTACTTGTATGGCACCAAATTTACCATCTATACTGATCACAAAAGCCTACAACACATATTTGATCAGAAGGAGCTGAATATGAGACAAAGAAGATGGGTAGAACTGTTAAATGATTACGATTGTGAAATTAAATACCATCCGGGTAAGGCCAATATAGTAGCTGATGCTTTAAGCCGAAAAGATAGAGTTAAACCGTTGAGGGTACGAGCACTTGGAATGATTGTCCAAAGTAGCCTAATCGAACAAGTTCGTGTTGCACAAGACGAAGCCTTAAAAGCAGATCACTTAGAGAAGGAAGAACTACATGGGAACGAAAAGAATTTTGAGAAGAAAATTGATGAAATATTCTATTATAAAAACCGGGTGTGGATTCCTACACTTCATGAACTCCGCGAACTGATTCTTGATGAAGCACACAAATCCAAATATTCTATTCATCCAGGTACTGATAAGATGTATAAAGATGTTAAGGAATTTTACTGGTGGCCTGGTATGAAAAAGGATACAGCCGTGTATGTAAGTAAGTGTGCAACATGTGCAAGGGTGAAGGCTGAATATCAAAAACCTTCGGGAATGGTACAACAACCCGAAATCCCACAGTGGAAATGGAAACAAATAACCATGAATTTCGTAACACATCTACCCCAAACCTCCCGAGGATATAATGCAATTTGGGTAATTGTGGATCGATTAACCAAATCCGCACACTTTATCCCAATCCGTAACAATTACTCTATCGAAAAACTCGCCCAAATTTACATCGATGAAATTGTATCTCGACACGGAGTACCTCTTTCGATTATTTCCGATCAAGATAGTCACTTTACTTCACATTTCTGGCAAGCAGTACAAGAAGCTTTGGGAACCCGAATCGACTTAAGTACGGCTTATCATCCCCAAACCGATGGTCAATCCGAACAAACCATCCAAACCTTAGAAGATTTATTTCGTGCTTGTGTACTGGACTTCAAAGGGAATTGGGATCAACACCTCCCGCTCATTGAATTCTCTTACAATAATAGTTACCATAGCAGTATACGAGCAGCACCTTACGAAGCCTTATAGGGGCGAAAATGTATATCACCACTTTGTTGGACAAAGGTGGGTGATACTCAAATATCAAGATCCGATTTGATTCAAGAAACAACCAATAAAATTTATAAGATTAAACGAAAGTTGAAAGCCGCCCGGGACCGACAAAAGAGTTATGCCGATATTCGTAGAAAACCGTTATCTTTTGAAATAGGCGACAAGGTGTTTTTAAAAGTATCGTCGTGGAAAAGAGTTATAAGGTTTGGAAAGACCGGTAAATTAGCCTCGAGATACTTGGTCCTTTTGAGATTATTGAAAAAATTGGTCCCGTAGCTTACCGATTAAAACTACCCTTAGAACTGAGCACTAATCACGATGTGTTTCACGTATCGAATCTAAAAAAGTGTTTGACTGATGAAACGGCAATAGTACCACCGGAAGATATTCAGATCATTGAAAAGCTCAACTTCGTAGAGGAACCGGTAGAAATTGTGGACGGGAAAACCAAACAGTTACGACACAACAAAATATCTCTGGTAAAAGTTCGGTAGAATTCAAAACAAGGACCCGAATATACTTGGGAACGAAAGGACGAATTCCGAAAGAAATAACCACACCTGTTCCCTAAAAAGAAAACCGATGACACATTAAATTTCGAGGACGAAATTTCTTAACGGGGGGAGAATGTGACATTCGTGACAAAACGAGGTATACTATATTCACTACGTAACAGGTAAACGATAAATCGGTTAATTCGTAGTGCTTAAACGAGTAATCGACCGATACTAATTATGACCCGTATATATACTGAGGGGTCATATACGAGTTATATATATATTATAGTGTCTAACATATTGATATTTAGGCCCAGTACGTTTAAAACTCTTTAAACGAAAAAGGTTTCGTTTATTGAAACGCTATAAGTTTAAACGCAATCGTTAACATCAAAACGAGCATTGTAGCATCCGTTAAGCCGAAAAAGATTTATAAAACACTTATATGACATGTTCAAGGCAATCTGTGAAAATATTTTGGATTTTTACAACGAGTCAGTACGTTTTTTTTATTTTACAAAAATATGCTGAAAAACACTCGTTTTCGCGCTGTTTTTCGCACTCGAACTAGTTTTCTTGCGAAAAACCAAATCCAAATTAAATTTTGGACCGATATTTACGTATGGCACGGAAACCGAGGCATTACTGGGCCAAAAGGAGGCCCAATGGGCCCCTTTATGGGCCGACCACAAAAAAAATGGGGTGGGACCCCTTGTATAAGGCTTGTTACTTGATATTTTGCACATTAACCAAACTAAGATCAAGATCAGCTGAGTTCTGCATCATCCCTTCCAAAACCCCAAAGGTAAACATTAAATTCATGAAGATTTCAAGCTTGTTTAGTAAGATTTAAACATAGAAAATTAGTTCTTGATTAGTATTAAACATGTTCAACCATCCAAAAACCATAAAAATCAAGTAAAATCATGTTTTGATGTTAAAAATGTATACAAAGCAGAAACATATTGATTTTTGGTCAAAAACACGGATTAGAACATGAATACAACGTTTTTACGGTTTGAAAGTTCGGTTTGATACCAAAACCGAAACCCTAGTCAAAAAGGCTGTTCAATGGATGATTTATGCTTGGTTTGATGTTATATGATATGTAGATACACTGAGTTTGCAACCCGAGACCCGGAAAGTCGTTTAAGGTAAACCCGTAACACTCGTTTAAGGGTTGTTTAGTATTAGGTTGTGACATGCTTGTTGTTAGCTTGTGAAAATTTTCAGGGACATTAGGGATCATATAAATGAGTCTCTGTTCAAATTTGGTAATTTTTCGATAAACGGAGAATATTTGGTGAATTTATTTCCGTTTATGAGCGTTTATTTGGGAAAAATAGCTAAACATATTGAAATATTATGAAATTTGGTTTTGGAGATTAATATGTGATGGTAAGATCACTGGTAAAGTTTGGGGATCATTGGAAATGCCTAAGTATGTTTTGTGCAATTATGATTTAACCGAATTTTAACAGCCGAAAAACGCACAAAAAGGCATTTTGTCAAAAGAGTTAGGTTCTGAAGATTTTTCAGGGGCTATGTAATAACATTGAGGCCATTTTTAAAAATTATCGGATTTTTCGGAGGTCGTTTGATATAAACGGGCCATTTATTACACGATTATAACCTATTAAATGAATTTTTATAAATAAATAATTATTCATAAAATTTCTGAAAATATTTTTATTAAATTCTCCATATTTTAATGTATTTTTACAAAAAGTTACATAATTTATATATAAGTACATATTTAGTTATGATTAATCAAAGATTTAAATTATTATTGTTTTAACGAAACCGGCAGTTTGATGTTTAACGGACTGACTGGTACGTCAAAATATCAAAAGTGGTCAAATATCATAGTTTTAGATGAATTTGATAAAAACGAACTTTTTACGAGAATTCCGAACCATGCGGATTGGTTGTACGCGTTTTGTATAATCAAATCCGTGTGAAAACGGAAACGAACCCTGCGATCAAATCATATATCGAAACTTCAAAATTCTTTCATAAATTAAATCATTTTATCAATAAATATGTTTACTTAAGTTTATGTGATCATACCTAATCCCGAAACACATAAACGATAAACTTGGCTAGGCCTGGGAAAACGGTGAAACTGAGCCAAATCTGGTTTTAAACATTTCATAGTATACAACGTCACAATCTAAGACTATGGTCATGTTCTGGGCCTAACAGCTATAACCAGACTAGTTATACAACCCAATTTGGTTTAAACATTGTACTAGTATTAACAGTACGATACCGATTATAGGATACGAGTTATAATCGAGGCATAACACTTATTGACGTATATTACCTGCTCAAACTATGATAAGGTGAGTTTCTCGACCCCACTTTCTAAACTGTTTTACGAACTTTTGGGGTGGAAAACATGTTTGCATATACTTATATACTTGAAAACGTGTGATGATGTGAATTATCTATGTACTAACACTTGAAAGTCCCCACAAACACAAGTGATTAACTTCGTGCCGGTGACGTGTGGATAGTACTATCGGTTTGACAAACCCAACTGACAGGGCCGGTGGGGTATGCCGGAACATGTTAACCCAGTTGCACATTGTCATTTAAACTTATTACATACTGCTATGTGGTGTTAGACATAGTACATACTTGGGGCAAAGTGGCTGTTAAATGCCAACGGGAGTGCATGGGCAGGGGTGGCCATGTGTTTTAGCTCGTTTCGGTTTCACTTGTGGCTTAGTATAATACATCATACACATACATGTATACATACACACTGTAAACTTTACGAACTCGTATACTGATTTCGTTGATACTCGTGAAACTTGAAACTCACCAACTAGACGTAGTTGACCCATTTTAACATGCTTTTCAGGTAAGCTGAAGTTGGAATGATTTGCTTACGTGCTTGGTGTTTGAAGGAAAGTTGAATAACTGTGAATAGATGCAAATATGTTGTAATGAATAAGAAGCCCGTGAACTGGTTATGTGATTTTCATCTAGTTTGTAAACTTAGTACCTACCTATGTAATATGATGTAAATTAGTTTTTTGAATCTCTTTATAAACAATGTGGTTGGTACCAGTGTTATCTGTTACATTCCCGTATTACGCTTCCGCAACTACCTAGTCGGGGTGTGACAAATAAGCAAAGAAGTAACCTTTTTAATATATAAATATATAAATAACTTAATTATATACTTTTTATTATGAATGTATTTTTGTTTTTATTGATTTTATTTTTCAATATAGTTTTTTATTTATTGTTATTACCTGTGTATTTCTTAATTAGTGTTTTAGTAAGTTTTTTAAGATTTACTAATTTTTAATTAGTATCATATAATGCATTTTAGTTAATATTGTGTAATACTTTTAATTATTATATAATGTATTTAGTTTTTATTATTAAAACGTAAATTCGGTTCAAGGAGTGGTAAGGAAGAGACTAGATGTTCTATGTAACCCAAGTTCGACTCATGCCTACAACCATTATTTTCAGAGGCATCTGGATGATGATGGAAGACTAAGCGAGTAGGTGACTTTCACTAATTGGATCCTTGAACTGAACGAGTTTTATCTTACCGCACTGTTGTGCCTTCGGGCGAGTGTGCATGGGCGTTGGCCTTAGGTGAGGGTTTTTCCCGGATCGAAATTTAGCCAGTAGTACATTTGAAGGATTCGTTAGGCATTTAAATAAAATGTAAATTGGTTGCCACTCTAATGGGTGATAAAGTTATTAAGGTGTAGAAATAAAAGGTTATGAATTCAGTCTCTATTTAATCGTTATAAAAAGGTAAAATAATTAATGTTATTTAAAAAACTAAAAATGGCGTAATTGTAAAAACTCAATAAAACGTGCAACTACCCCCACTAAAATAAGAAAATAATGGCCCTAGTGGGGTATACTAATAGAGTAAAATGAGAAAAAAAAATATATTAGAGTATTATAATTTTAAAAAAGTAAAATAAAAGAAGAAATGGACAGAATACTTAAAAAGAAAAAAAGTTGTATAATTCATGACAACACACCAGCGTATGGATTTAAAAGTAAGAAACAGAAGGGGCATAATTCATGACCCCACACCCACACAAATACTATTATATAGTTTTTTTATCCTTTTTCCGCTTAAGCACTGTATTATACATTTATACTTACTTTCATTGTCGACAAAATGACAAAAGACGTCCTTTACGTTTGAACGTTTTTTCAATGGTCATTGCTAACTACGGGTGACCTTAGACTCTTAAAGTATTAAAATACTAGCTTTTGAACCCGTGTGTTACACGGGATTTGTCAAGTGATAAAAATCATAAGATCATTATTTCAATTGTGATTTTTAAAATATTTATGAATTAATTTAATGATGAATTATTTCTTTTTTCAGTTCACGATTTATGAAATGTACTTTCCATATTTCACCTCGTGTACTACATGATCGAAAATTTGAACTTAATGTAATTTCTCGTGTAACAATATTTAAAACACAATAATTAATGTGTATAAACAATAATCTAGATCATAATGTCATTAAACAATATAATACAAACCTAAATATATATTTTCTATAGTGCTGAAAAACAACCACCAACCCAATAATTGATTGTATTTAGGCATCAATTGTTTTTAAAGGTGATTATAAATGTGAAATTTACAAATCGAAGAGTTAAGTGTCATTGTTTGTTTATTTTTTTTGTTAGCAAAAGTGAATTGGTTCGTTTATTTTTGCTAAAAAAGTGGCTCGATTCATTTATTTTTGTCAAAAAAGAAGTGGTTCGGTTTATTTGCATTTTCAAGCAGTTCAATTCGTTTATTTTTGCTACAAAAAGTAGTTCAGTAAGTTTATTTTTTTGTTAAAAGTGGTCCGGTTCGTTTCTTTTTGTTAAAAAAAGGTGTGATTCGATTTTTGTTTTATTAAAGTAATTTGGCTCATTGTTTTTGACCAAATGGTTAAGTAAATGAGAGAAACAAAAACTAATTTATCCCTAATGGAAAAAACAAAAAGGTTAACAAAAAGTACTAAAATATCATGATTTCGGAAACGTCGGGTGTTTATTTGCATGAAATTTAAAAAAGGTACTAAAGTTGCATAGTTGGTCAACCCCGGGTATGAAAAGACACTTAACTCAATGATGAATAAAATCCACACTATGTTATAACCCATTGACAAAATGATTTTGGCCCATGACCCATGGATATCTAGAATGAATGAGATGAGAGATTAGAAATTAGAAGACATATAAGGTTGACACCTAAGCTTTAATATTTTCTTTTCAAGTATGACTTTATATTATGGTGATACTAAGGGCTCAAAAATGTGAATTTGTCATTTTTTTTATCTAGTAACATTCTTATAATTCTGTATTAGTAAAGAATTTTCTAAAGAGAGAGTAGAGAGAGAGAATTTCCTTGTTTTGGTAACTAGTCGTAGTCGAGACGTTTCATAAATGGTTATGTGTTAGTTGATCTCTTTTTTCATTTAGGGGTTGTTATTTTTTTTTCCTCAAAAGCTATTCCCGACCTCTTTTATCTGCGCCACACATACCATACGCAAATATTGTGGTCGGCATTGTGTTTGTTTTTCGAAAGACCTTTCATTAAAAGAGATCTGTGCGCCCTCTTTTCTTAAAAAACATGGACCTGTAACTTCTAACCTCTTATCCTCATCTTTTTTTTTCATCAGACATAAAATATTACGCTCTCTCCCCCTCTAACCCTACAAACAAGAAATTGTCTTCTCCTTCCCCTCCAACCCTAACCTTCGTTGCAGCCTCTCCCCCCGCCGGCCTCTACTCCTCCCCCCCTTGAACTGTCGCCACCGACCTCTCTCTTATCCTCTTTAATTTGTTAAGGTTTGATGTTTTATTACAATCTTGATTAAAGTGATTTTTATTTAGATTACAATATTGATTCTTGATTTTCTCTAAATTAATTTTCAAATACTTGGTTAGTAATGGCTCGAGTTATAAGTGACATTAGTGTATTAAAGTGAACCCTATGAGGATGGATTCTTGATTCTTGATTTTTGACCCGTTTTGTTTTAATTTTACTTTTTGATCCAGTTTGTTTATGTTTAGGTTTGATTTGTGCCTTGAAAAATTGTTAATGTTTAGGTTTGATTGTTGTTAATTGATTTGTTCAATTAGGTTATTAGGTTTTGTTAATTGAATTCTTGATAATTGATTTGTTCAATTATGTTCTTATTAGGTTTTTAGTTGAACAAAGTTTGTAAATATTGATTTGTTAAACTTTTATTAGTTTTTAGTTCAATTATAAGTTTGCATAATTGTTTAATTATTATTAGTTTTTAGTTGAAAAAAGTTTGTAGAAAGTTTATGCCTAATGAAGATCTTGTTGTTTGTTACTTGATTGATTATGTGTTTTAATAGAAATGTTGTGAATGTTTTTCGTCTAATGAGGCTATAGATATTAAATGTTTTAGGTTTGTTTTTGTCATATACCTATTGTTGTTTTTGTTAGTTTGTTATATTAAATGTAATCATATTATGTTTTGTTAGGCGGTTACAAAAGTTCGGGTTGCAAGAATGAAGACGTCGATTCAGGTTTAAAAAATGAAGACGTCAGCTTGGTTTGCAAGTATGAAGACGTCGGTTCGGGTTGCAAGTATGAAGACATTAGTTTGGGTTGAAATAGTGAATACGTGGGTTCGGGAAGTTATTGCATATTACTGTTATTTTTAAACATACATACATTTGTTGTACTTTGATACTTCTTTTTTATACTTGAGACATGTTTTGTATATTATTTGCATTGGAGTTTCTGGAAATTATTTTGTTTCTATAAAAATGGATTATTGAAAAATCAGTTTAGTTAAATTTTTGTTGTTTTAGCAGTTTGTAACATCTCAAAAATTTCGGTCCAAATTTGACAATTTAAATAAGATAAATGACCAAAAATATTCTTCAAAGTAAATAATGAAAATATAAAAATACGAAGATGGAAACATCCCATGTTGAAGAAATGAGAAAAATAAGTTCATTCAACATTTAAAGAAGAAAGAAAGTAAAGTCATCTCACTTGTGTATAAATAGGAAAGAGAAATTTCTTTTCACATTGATAAATTTCAAAATTTGTGAGCTCCTTATAAGGAGATTAGTTTATATGATAATATTCTAATGTGGCTACACATACTCAGTGGTCTTAGTGAGGGTGCGAAGCACCCGACGTGCACGGGCTCGGGCTATGGGCATTTTAATGGCGCATTTTGCACTTCATATTTATTTTTTAACTATGTGAATTATATGTTATGTGTTTATCGCTTTATGGTGGAACATAATACATATACTCTAAGTGGGAGGGCCCGACGAGACGTACATACGCCTCTTAGTACTTCGAATTTATGTCGAAAAGAACGACGATATCATTTTCATCTATCATTAGTAATTTGGCATTGCGTCTAAGGGAACATAAATTTTCATCTATTGGTTGTTTATTTATATTATGTGAAATGGTACATCATGGCAAGTGAATTATTTTCTTTTCATATTATATATATACAAACTTATGAATTCTCACAAACTTAATTTTTGACAAAATATATTATTTTAAATACGATGCATGTTGAAGTATGACTGAGGAACGGAAAAAATTTAGTTGGACTTTTAGGTTATTATAAACTAATAGTGTGTGTCTATTTCGACGTATTGTTATTTGATTTTGAGACAATTGTGTCCTTGTAACTTGATTAAGTAAATTAAATATTATTGTCACATTAATAATGTATGCGAGCTATGGCGGCGTACCATCCCGGCATATAATCCGTCTAATAAGGATTAAACAAAGTCAGTGATCTGTTGTTAGACAGGTATTGCTATTGATAGCCAACTTGATAGTTGGAATTACCACTTGTTAGATTTTTAGTTAGGATTAACATTGCCTAGTAAATATTTTCATTATTAAAATTCAATTTTTTAAAAGAATAATGTATATTTTGGACAAATCAAATGTAACAAACTTGTAGCGAGTTTTCAAGTTGTTTGTCAACTGATGTCCAACTTCATTATTTCTCTATTAGAAGATCTGGGAAGTAAGATTCTTTTTTAGAGGTTTATGAAGATTGAGAGTAAGAGCTTTTAACGACAGTGAGTTGGAATATTTTTGTGATATTTTGAAGTATTGTTTCATCACTCTTCTTGATTTATCTTTCATTCTTCAACTTTGATAATTCAGGATTAACTATTATACTCAATCGGTGATTATATTGTTATTCCATTGTGATTGTTTAAATCATATTTCCCGTACATTTACTTTATTATATTTGTGTCAATACTAATTTGTTACCATTCCAGAAATTTTGGACCTGCATGTCATGTTGCTGATGTTAGACCACAAGAACTAATGTATAACAACATTACCATTGATGGATAATCCTAAAGGAATAGGCATCGAGCAACGAAATCAAGTTTGTGTTTAAAAGATTTTAAATCCATGAAAGCAAATTACTATTATATGAACGTGTTAAGATGTTTATTCATGAAGATTTGTATGCATATATGCATGTATGCATGGTCGTGAATTTAGACTCGGAATATGAATGAGATTTAAACTTTTGGGATAGTTACACCAATTATGGTAATCACGCCATTTTAATGAGACGTTAAAATCATGATCACTATTATCTTAGTGAGACGTATCATCTCATTCCTTATCCTTTCACATACTTAGAATTCATATCTAACTTTAAAAACTAAAGTAAAGTTGTTTGAAGCCGAAAGAAATTCTTGGTTGGTTGCGGATTCAAGGGCAAAGGAGGGTGGGCGCATGCCCACTATCCAGCCGGTGTTCAACCCATGTTCTTAGTATAGTTAATAGACCGATCTTCCTGTTTAAACCCAAGTGGCCACCCTTCGGTTAACGTATTTGTCTCTTTCTAAGTATTAAAGTGTGAAGAGAATAGAGAAAATAACATTAGTATGACAAATTTACAGAAATTATAGAAAGAAGAAAAAGAAAGATTTTAAATGATTGATGATTAATTAGTTGCTTTATTATTATTCCATATTTAATTCTTCTTTTTTGTTTACAGTTTTCCGGGACAAACATTTTTGTGACATTTTATATTTTAATAATCAATAATACGAGCATTCATCAGATATTTTAATTAATTAAACATTATTATTATCATTAGTTAAGTTTAAAATTGTATCGGAATTAATTTTTTATATTGTTTTAAGTTATATTGTATTTGACTATATTATTTGTCATTTTTATATAATACTATTACTTAATTTATAGTTTTTTTTATTGTTTTAAATTTTATTTAATAAAAGAACACTTATCATTATAAAATTATCCTTTTAAATTGTTTTTACCATCATATAGTTGTGTTGATTTTCTTTTTGTGTAAATTAATTTTTTGATTTTCATTTAAGAACTATTAACAATTTTCTAAAAACAAAGTTTCATCTCAGATTCTTAAGATTAAAAACATAAAAAGTTTTTAAGAAACTCAAAAAAAGATCTAAAAAATTCATTTTACTTTGGACCTCCATAATAATTAAACATGTTTTGCTCTTTTTAACCAAACCCACTTTTTTTACTCGTTTCATATGTTTTGCTCTTTTTAACCCAACCACCTTTTTTACTCGTTTCATTTTTGTGTTGTTTTGCTCTTTTTAACCCAACCCACTTTTTTTTACTCGTTTCATATGTTTCGCTCTTTTTAACCCAACCCACTTTTTTTACTCGTTTCATCTTATGCCGTAGAAAAAGTTCATGGATCCGGCTCCGTCATCATTCATCAACAAATTGATTTGTATGAAGAAGACTTAACTGATTTAACTAAGGGAGCTGCTATTCATACACCCACAAAGGATTTAAAGAGGGTGTGTGTAAAAGAGAAATTGTATGTAAAAAAGGCATACGAATAGCAAAAAAGGTGTTTGAACAGACAATGACTTTAACTAATTACCTTATATAAATTTATATTATTTTATATTATATTTCCTATGCAAGCTCCTAGAATAAAATAGAGGCTCTCAGACCAGGTGTAATGGCACGTTGTGCTGGACGTTATGAGCTATAACCTCGGGGGGTACACCGCCCCCATGCGTTATGTTGAATTTTTTTTTGCGCGTTGTATCTAAAACGCGAGAATGGCACGCGGATCAAAAAAGTTACCGTTGGTTTGGAGCCATTGGAGTTTTAAAAAAAAATTTAATTATATTTATACTATATAAACAAACCAAACATATATTTTTAACACATTCCTTCCAATCTACCAATTTACACAAATATTTATATCTTTTACACTAATATTTCTACCATCATGTTTCCAAACAACAACCAAAATATTCTCGATTTCGGTCAATATGCCCGTCAAGCCAACCAAAATCCACAACCGAACCAATCTACCGCCCCGACGCCAACCGTACCCGTCCCGCAAATGTATGACCCGCAAATGGCCGCGTACTTTGCACTTCTACAAAACTCTATGCCAAATGCGGTGCCCGGTTTCCAAAACCCAATGACAAACATTTTTGCGGGTTCGGGTTCCCAACCAGCCCCGGAGACCCAACCCGAGGTCGAGTTCGTGCCGGAGACACAACTCGAGGGCGGTTCGAGCCAACGCGGACGTTCGAAAAAACACGCAAAGAAGCCCGCCGGCGAATCTCGGGTTAAAAAGACGGTGATATCGTGGAGTATCGACGAGTGCGTACTATGTGCTCGTGCTTGGTGCCAAATATCGGAAGATGCCAAATGCGGTAGGTTTTTAAAATGCATACATATTTTTTTTTAAATTTCTTATAACAAACATTAAACTTGTAATGTTTTTATTTTTTTAGCGAACTATCAAAAAATGGGGGGTATTTTGGCACAAAATTATAGAGAGGTTTCACAACCTTGGCGGGGACTCGCGTCGAGAAAAAGATTCGTTACTATCGAAATGGGGCTACATAAACACCAAATGCATGGCTTTCCATACGGTTTTCTCTCGGATGAATCGAACTAGGAGTAGCGGTGTCTCGGACGCGGAAGTCATGGATAACGCATTGGTTGAGTTTCAACATAAGGTCGACGGGACCTTCAATTACTTTGGCATTTGGAAAGACCTCTTGAGGTTTCACCCAAAATGGGGCTTGGTGTTGGATGCCGAAGCCGAAGCCGAAGGCGAAGGTGGTCCGCGTAAAAAAAAGTCTAAAACATCATCTTGGTTGATCCAGACACGCCCCGTTCCGACGCTCGAAACTTCAACTTAAGCGATAATGACCCCGTGAATGCTACCGACATGCCTCGGCCGGGGGGTAGAAGAACCAAAGGCAAAGGAAAGGGGAAAGGGGCCGGTTCGTCGTCGGCAGCGGGTTCGAATCCCGAATTGGAAAGCCAATTCCAATTAATGAACTCTCGACTCCAAGATTTACACCAACTTGGAACCCAGCGACTTCAAGTAAATTTGGACGCCGTCGACCTACTTCGAAGGAATGAGATGGACAAGGATATCGAGATTTTATCAAACGAGCTATTCGAAGACGACCCGATAGTCCAATCTCTAAAAGCCAATCGACGAGCGAAAATTTTAGAAAAATATAAATGAGTTTTAGTTTTATTAGTATTATTTATGTTTTTTTTATTTTAATTTGATGTATTTTTTTAAACGAATTATTATTTAAAAAAACAAATAAAATTATAATGACTGGGCGACACGTGGCACATAACCCCTGGATGTGGAGAGTTATGACTACAGCCTGTTTTTGTACAAAAACATAAATCTGACTGGGCGCCACGTGACGCATAACCCCTAGATGTGGAGCTTTACGACTACACATGGTCTCACCACAGTAGGACCCACTGCCACTTACCAAACTAACACGTCTCGGGACCCACCACGAGCTATAATAACTCTATATATAGAGTAGTCACTTGGCAATGCAAAAGCACAAACACATTACCAAACGCTTCTTCCCCTCTCTCGTTGTTTGTCCCCAAACAAACACTAACCTTAGAGAACATGTTTATCGAGAGCTTTAAGGTAGAAAGCCCCAACGTTAAGTACACCGATGACGAGATACACTCGCTGTACAATTACGACACCACTGAGCTCGTTCACGAGGAGAAAGACGGTGCTTATCAATGGGTTGTCAAACCCAAGACCGTCAAATACGAATTCAAGACTCAAACCCATGTTCCAAAACTCGGGTTCGTTAATCTATAATCTGTGTTAATTTTTAATTCTTAATAATTATTAATTATGTTTAATTGGTTTCTGATTTTGTTAGCGTTATGCTTGTTGGATGGGGAGGAAACAATGGATCGACCTTAACTGCCGGTGTTATCGCCAATCGGGAGTGAGTATTTTTGTTTTCGGGTTCGGATCGGACCGGGTTCGGGTTTTTGCATTGTGCATGTGTGTGCACATGTGACATGAACCTTTCATTTGGTCAAAAAACAAAGTAACTTGATAGATATGATGTTTTTGATATGTTGGTGATTTGAAGAATATATTGTTATTGACCTAAAAGCAAAACAAGTGGCAAAAGACTATTAATTTAATTAAGTTGTGATTGTTAAAAGGATCTAAAATATCACAAACAAACCGTTACTTCTATAAAATTTCATTTATAGCAGAGCTAATTGTAGGGATGAGGAGACCCCGGCTCCACAAACTTAACATAGAAAAAATGTTTGTTTTTTGAGCCGGGTCTTGGTGGGGACCGTTCTCTTTCATGAGTGGTCTCACCTAGGGCCGGTCCGAGAATTGAAAAAGTATTTTGGGCCGAAGGCGAAAAATATTTTAGGCCTAAGTATAAAAATATTTTGTTGGATTAAACAATTTAATTTTTAAATGAGCTTCCTTGGTTATGATTTAGTTGCTGTAAAAAACTTTTTTATAAAAGTAGACTTAAACATGTCTCATATGATATCAAAACCCACAACCTTTTGGTTGAGAGTTATACCCCTTCACCACTAGACCTAGCTATTGTTATGTAACTGAGTTTAAACGTTAAATATACATATTGTTTTTCATAAAAATACATATAATTTCTTTTTTTTAAAAAAAAATTCGGGCCTAGCGGGGTTTGAGCCGGGGGCGTCGACCACCCAGCCCCCTTAGGGCCGGCCATGGTCCCACTTTCGTTATAAGTGGGATTATACCGGATACTTTTTTTTAATCTTTAACATGCAAGAAAAACAAGTGAGAAGGCTCTTAATGTAAGATGAACTTTTTTGTTAGTAGTATGTTACTAGTTTGAAATAAGATGTGATCGTGAAGGGATCTAAAACGTTACATAAACAAAGCAACAAAAAGTTTTTAGAGCCTGGGTCTTGGTGGGGACCGTTCTCTCTAGCTTAGGTGGTCCCGCCTTCTCTGATCCTATCAATAGTTTTTGCTATAAGACGGATTTACTTGATATAGCCCTGCTTGCGGTGCGCACATATGATGTATATATGTGTGAACCCTCGGGTGGGCAAAAGTGAAATTGCACTAATTTTGACGTTATTTTACTAATCTCGTGAAAATAACGTTAAAAGTGACGGACGGTTAATCAGGCATCATGTAGTGGCGTTGATAGCTGAAAGATAAGGGTACATGCACCGATCAGCCGGTGTCCCGATGATTGAGTGCTATGTGCCTTATGTCCAAGGCTTGATGCAAAACTACTATCGAGCCGGGGGTCTCACCGGAAGCAGCCTCTCTATCCCTATGGGGTAGAGGTAAGGCTGCCTACATCTTACCCTCCTCAGCCCCTACCATAGCTTTGCTATTGGTGGGATATACTGAGTACGATGACGACGATGATGATGATGACGGATTTACTTGATATATTTTTTTTTAATCTTTAATATGTAAGCTAAGAGCCTAAGACTAGTGAGAAAGGGCTCTTATTTAAAGGTTGAAGTTTTTTGTTACTAGTTTGAAATTAGTTGTGATTGTAAAACAATGAAGTTTATTGTTACTAGTTTGAGCAAGTTGAAATTGTGAAAAATATGTAGAATGTTACTTATGAACAAAGGTTTTTGTTTGGCATGACATGTTGTGTCATGTCCAAGTCACCTTTATCTCCACTAGTGAGTTCTTGGTCCAAACAAGAAATGTTTTTATTCACAAGAGTTATTTAAAAGAAATATAACTTTTCTTCTGCAATCAAACAAGATTTGCTATCTTTCTTGTTTTGTCTTTTTTTTTGTTGTTGTTTAATTGAAAATTAATATTATAAATGAAACAGGGGAATATCGTGGGCAACAAAGGAAAAGGTGCAACAAGCCAACTACTTTGGTTCATTGACTCAAGCATCAACTATAAGAGTTGGGTCATTTAATGGAGAGGAGATCTATGCTCCTTTTAAAAGCCTCCTCCCAATGGTATGAATAAATATTAAAAAAGTTTGATTTAAGATCTGCCATTTGCAAGTTGCAAAATCCATCCAAATAACACACCTTTATGCTTTACTTTTCTTTGCCTGTTGTTTTAGTAAAATAATATATGAACTCGTTAAAGATTCTCACACCCTTTAGAAGTTTATAAAGAAAAAGTAACAAAAAAAGTTACTTTAAGAAAAATAATAATAAAGAAAGTTTTGTGCACGTGGTCTCATTTTGGAAAAATCTTGAACTAAGGATCATGCATGTCTGGTGACTGGTATTTGTCGGGTAATTACATATCAGATATATATATATATATCATGCATACCTAAAAAAATACATGGTTGGGATTTTCAAGTATTATACTTCATGATGATATAAGATGAGTCTAGACATGTCATAAATAACTTAAAATGAAGCATATACTACACAAGGGGTTCAATGAACTGATATGAAATAATGATGATATAGGTGAACCCAGATGACATTGTATTTGGTGGATGGGACATAAGCAGCATGAACCTGGCTGACTCAATGGCTCGAGCCAAGGTCTTAGACATTGATCTCCAGAAACAGTTAAGGCCTTACATGGAATCCATGGTCCCACTTCCTGGTATCTTTGACCCTGACTTCATTGCTGCAAACCAAGGTGCACGTGCAGACAACGTCATCAAAGGAACCAAAAATGAACAAATCCAAAAGATCATCAAAGACATCAGGTCTCATTTCTTAATTATTATTATTATTATTATTATTATTATTATTATCAAAGTTAATTACACATATGGTCCATGTAGTTTGTGCAAATTAACACACCTTTAAGGTCTAATGCTTAATGGTAACAAGTTTGGGGTCTAAGTTAAACTTTTGTTAACTTTATGAAAAATAACCAGAATGCCCTTTGAGCAACTATGTGTGTGTTAATTCAAAGACTATTTTGCTAAATCATCATTTTTTGAGAGATTAATTCTGAAAAATACCTGAATTAGTTATAATTGTAATATTATATAAATAATATATGTCTGTTAAGTTAAGAGAAAATGACCAAAATGCCCTTCGAGTGACTATTTGTGTAATAACTCAGACTATTGTGTATTAACTCACCATCACTTAAGCCACAAACTTGTTACTTCAAAGGTGTTACTTTCTGAAAGCCACATGCACCATCTATATAATTAACTCTTGTTATTATCATTCTACCCACTGAAGCCTACAATTTTGACTTTTTTAAACAGGGAGTTTAAGGAGGCTAATAAGGTAGACAAACTGGTGGTTTTGTGGACTGCTAACACGGAAAGATACAGCAATGTAGTGGTCGGGCTTAACGACACTATGGAAAGCTTGTTTGCATCGTTAGACAGAAACGAGGCCGAGATTTCACCGTCCACTTTGTATGCAATCGCGTGTATTCTTGAAAGCGTACCTTTTATTAATGGCAGCCCGCAAAACACTTTCGTACCAGGTAGCTAGCTAGCTAGCTAGCTAGGTGTCTTTCATGTTTAAGTTCTGTTTGTTGATGAATATGTACATATCTAATATTATTTCATATGGTTGTGGATGCAGGGGTTATTGATTTGGCTATCAAGAGAAACACCTTAATTGGCGGAGATGACTTTAAGAGTGGTCAAACTAAGATGAAGTCTGTTCTTGTTGACTTCCTTGTTGGAGCTGGCATTAAGGTAAACATAACCACCTTTTGCTTTATAAATTCAAGACTTTTGAGTCTATTAATACCTTAACTTAAAACAAAACTTATAACCGATTGTTTGAAAACAGCCAACGTCCATTGTGAGCTACAATCACTTAGGAAACAATGACGGGATGAACCTCTCGGCCCCACAAACGTTCCGCTCCAAAGAGATCTCTAAAAGCAATGTCGTTGATGACATGGTTTCCAGCAATGCTATTCTATATGAGCCCGGTGAGCATCCCGACCATGTGGTTGTCATCAAGGTATGTATAACAAAACAAGCAAACACTATATTGTTTTGCTGTCGTTATGAGTAGTTTAACATGAACATAAGGATTAATGTTGTGAACCGGTTTTGTTTAGTATGTGCCATATGTTGGAGATAGCAAGAGAGCTATGGACGAGTACACGTCTGAGATATTCATGGGCGGTAAAAGCACAATCGTTCTACACAACACGTGTGAGGATTCTCTGTTGGCGGCTCCCATCATCTTGGACTTGGTCCTGCTTGCTGAGCTCAGCACCCGTATCCAACTCAAAGCTGAAAACGAGGTTCGGTTCTTGTTTCTTATGTTATCATTAAACGTTTTACTCGGTAAAATGTCATATCAAATTATCAATCATGAGGATGTTATAATTATTACAGGGGAAGTTCCATTCGTTCCATCCGGTGGCTACGATTCTGAGTTACCTAACCAAGGCGCCTCTTGTAAGATTCGAAATCCTTTGGTTGTTTTAAGGTATTGGTCGGTCATATGATGATGTTAACGAGGTTTTGTTTGGTTTGTGATTTGAATAGGTGCCACCAGGTACACCAGTGGTGAATGCACTAGCAAAGCAGAGGGCGATGCTCGAGAACATACTGAGGGCGTGTGTTGGATTGGCACCGGAAAACAACATGATCTTGGAATACAAGTGATGATGATTTGGATTTGGGCATGTTTTAAGTTATTAATAGTTATGCTGTTGTTTTTTCAAAATGTTATGTGTGCGATGTACTTTGTTTTAGCAAGTATTTATTCGGAGATGAACGAATCCCAAAATAAAACCAAGTTTTATGGTTAATATGCGTTCGTACCCCTGAACATGTGGGGTCTTTGTGCACGGGTTTGCCCAATGTATATTGTTTAATTTTAAATGATAAGTGTTTTATTTAAACCATGTGTAGCGGATGAGTTTTGGTTAACAAGTACGCTTTTTTATTCTCTCTTATTTTTTATACAAAACCCATGTGTTTCTTCCGGTATTTGGGGTGTACTCGGCAAACCCATTAGTTTGGGATGGTTTGACAAACTCAGTCGGGTAGAGGTGCACAAATCGGGTTTTTTCTAATACCCGATTCGGGTATGTACCGGTTTTGGGTATGATCGGGTATTGTAAAAATGGGTATTGAGAGAAATGGGGTAGGGTTCGGGTAGGGTATTGAGGAGAAAAACTCAACCCTATGTATCCGGGTAGGGTATGATCGGGTTCGGGTATTGGAACCGGGTACGACCGGGTATTAATACCCGGTTTTGAATTTGTAATTTTTTTATACATTTTTTAATTTGTTTAAAATTTAAATTTGCTTTGTAATTTATAAAAATAATTAAACTATATTACAAAACCATAAATCCACATAATTACAAATTATTTACTTAGTAATATGCATTTTATAAAAACTTAAACATAAAAGTTGTGAAGTAAACATAAAAATATACTATAAAAACTCATGTATTATTTTGGGTATTAGAAAATTGGTATCGGGTATAACCGGGTATCGGGTATAGGGTATGATCGGGTCCGGGTATTTACGGGTATAAATCGGGTACGGTTCCGGGTACGGGTATTGACTTCAAAATGCATACCCTATCCATACCCTACGGGTAGGGTCGGTTCCGGTTTCGGGTATAGAATACCAGGGTATAAAAAAAACCGGTTCCGGGTATTATTTCCGGGTACGGGTTTTTTGTGCACCTCTACAGTCGGGTAACCATTTCGGCTTGTACTACTCGAATACTTTTGAGTCTAAACCGGAGTAAAATTTGGGCCCTTTTCTAGATCTTTTTACCCGCCTCCTTTATCCGGGTATGAGACCAACAACAATAAACTTTTTTTCTTTTTTACTTAACCATTTAGGGTGGCCAAAGTGTATCATCTTCTTGCAATGTTTGATTAGTGAAGTCATATGCTATACTTCAATAATTGAGGTACTAATATAAATTTCACTTTGCAGTTGCTTTGGCTTTTTCGAAGTTGTTTAATTGGTTTCTGATTAGTATGCTCCGTATCGATTTGATTATTAAAATTCCCATAAAATCTATAAACTTAATAAGGATGATACTAGCATCAGAAAGTTCATGGATTGGAATAAGCGGGTTCCTTTAAAGGTTAAGTTATTCGGGTGAAAGGCGGAAATAGAAAGAATTGATACCTCGGACGCGCTATACAAAAGAAATGTCATTGATGAAATCAAATGATGTTCGTTATCTGAAGGAGAAAGAGAATCAACCGAAACATCATCCTTACTTGCTATGTTGCATCAACAATATGACAATTTGTTAGTAGTTGGTGCAAAATTCCCCCAATTTATGCTTTCGAGATTTAAGACCTCTTAATATTCATTTACTAGTGGCGCCCAAGGAACTAAAAAGCAAGCAATTCAATTGGTGATCCTCATGGCATGTTGGTGTTTAGAAGATGAGATACATGAAACGGGTTCTCGGTTAATCATCTAAAGGAGGAAATTAAGAGAAACAGCTTGCTATGGATTAAAAATAGAGGGAAGCGTGGTGTTCGTTCACGTTTTGATTGTAATATTTTTCAGGTGTGTTTTGTAATGGTTTGTTGCATGGTGTGTAAAATGTTCTAGTCAAGCTCCTTGCTGGACTAGTTTTTGATTACCTAATAAAATTTGTCGTTATAAAAATATAAATTAATATATAAATTTGAGCTAAAATAGTAAAATAAATAATACAATTTAGCTAAAATAGACAATAGTCTTTGCAAATGACTTTAACGACCACATAATACAAATTGATGGACACTATCCTTAAATTCAAGTTTGAAACAATGATGACAACACTTCAATGCTACCAATTTCTAATGGTACTACATTTTCAACATTTTATCTTGAACATTTGTTGGTGCTGTTCATATGTTCTTCATTATTGCTTGGTTGAGAATGTATAAAAGTTTTATTGACCTTAATAATTTAGCGATTGATGTTAACAATATAGTACACAATGAGAGTTACACCTTAGTCAAAATATATTTGTACAACTAAACAGGATAATGCTTTCTTTCTTTCTTTTTTTTTTCCGAACAATAAACTTCTATATAAAAGGCCGAAGCCAAAGCCCAAAGGCACCCTCCACAAGCCGGAAAAAACCGAAAACAACTTACGTCATATGAAACTTCGTCCAATTAGACCAATCTAAAGACTTACAATTAGATCTACTTTTTAACCAAAGAAAACCCAAAGACTTTATATTAGTAAAAGAGTAAAAATATTGCCGGTATCCACCTCTTTGCCTTTAAAGAGCGTTTTGTTTCTCGCCTTTCATAATCTTCAACAAGCGATAACCACTAAACCTTGGAACGCTTCCTTTTCTCGACCCTTTTACCCCACATTAAAATGGAACTCAAGAACATTCCTAATTGAGAAAGCAAACAACAAACGGATCTTACACCACCAACTCAAAACAGGATAATTCCACCACACATATTTGTTTGGTAAAACTTTCAATAAATGCAAACTTTATTACGATATCAATATTTATAAAACCACTTGTTAAATTATAAAGGCAAAACAGTTTGTAAATAATCTCAATCTCAACTACAACAAAATAGGTTATAATGAAAAGGAAAAAATATTATACATATTATGTATTTCTAACATTCCAAACATTATATTATACAGAACTAAAACAAAAAAAAAAAAAAAAACACACACACACACAAAAAAGGTTGTTTTCATTTATTGCGTAATTTCTCTATTTACTAACCAATTGAATCTACATCTGGTCAATAGTAAAATAATATTCATAAAAATACAATTCCATGTCTTATGAAAAGTCGTATAGAGTATGTCTTTTTTAAATAGCTTGAAATATGTTTAAATCATATTTGAAAAGACTCGAATCATTTTATAAACCAAGTCAAGCTTGATTCAACTCGTTTACAACGCAATCTGAACACTAGTTAGTCATCGAGACCGGTCACCTAACATAGAGTTAAAACGAATAACAAAATAAAAATATGTATATTTTGAAGTGAGAAAAGTCAAAATAAACGGACAATAGTCGCAAATAAATATAAGGCTGAGGGGTGTGGAGCGCGAGAAAGGGCGCAGAAGGACAGCCGTTCGCGCCCCGGGGCGCGAGCACCACACCACCGAGGCGCGAGAGGGGCGCGAGCGCGGAAAAAGAGGCAGGCGCGGATGGGCTAGCGGCTGAAAATGGCGTGAAGGTTTCTTGGGTTGCGTGAATAGAGCCGTTTGGGCTCGTTTTTTATTAAAAAAAAATTTTTTTTTCCATACAATATTTCTCTATATATTAACCTATATCCAACACAAACCCACAACAATATAACATACAATCTTTTCTCTCTATTAACCTATATCAAACCCAAACCAACACCAATATCACATACCACACCCAAAACCCAAAATCACCCCATCTTCCAAACCTTTTTTTAAAAACATGGCTGGAAATTGGTACCCAAACCTAGAATCAGATTACAGTTACGACGATTTATGGTCGGCACCGGACCAAGCGATGTTTTATTCGGGGTCGCAACAACCATCCGGCTTTCAACCATCCAACATACAACCGTCTCCTAACTTTGTAGTTCCGGAGACACAAGAACCAGAAGGTGAAGCTGCGGGACAAAGAAGACGCGTCCACCGGAAAAAACAATTTGCAACGGACGGGTCGGGTTCGGCTTCGACCGGAAGGACGAAACGGAAAATCACTCCGTGGTCATCGGATGAGAAGGAAGCCCTGTGTCGGGCTTGGATAGTCACTTCTGAGGATCGGCGTTGCGGTAATTGTTTTAACGTTTTTAAAAATGATTTTTAATAAAAAAGTTAAATAAAAAAGTTAAATGACATACAAATTTATTTATGCATTTTGCAGCGGACTACCAAAAGAGCAAGGTCTTTTGGACAAAGGTTAGGGAGACGTTCTATTCGCTCGTTGGGAGTACAGAGCGGAACGCCGATATGATTTCGGGTCGGTGGACCGAAATCAGAAAATTTGTCGGCTTGTTTACTAATCTGTTCAACAGGAACGCCGGTCGTATGAGACCAAGTGGCAGTGACGATTTGGCGGTTTATAATTTCACTGTCGAAGAGTGGAGGCAGGAGTGCCTGCGGAGGTATGGGACGGTGAAGACGTAGGACGATGTAAAGGTGTGGGAGAGGTTGAGAAGGTGTTCTAAGTGGGTTGAGCTGGTGGCGCCGGACGTTGATGCGGAAGTAGGGCCGAAACGGACTAAAACTAGTTCGTCTGGAGCGTACAGCACTTCCGCCGGGTCGGATTGCCGGGTTGGATTCGACCTAAACGTTGCGGGGGAGGAAACGTCTTCACCGCCGAGGAGGCGGCCATTGGGAAGGGACGCCAGGGGCAAAAAACCGGCTGAGGGGGAAGCCGTAAACATCAACGATCTTGTTGAATCCCTCAATAAATTCAACAAAACCATGGAGGTGGTCTCTAATGACAAAAAGGAAAAAAAAAAGAATGAGAGATTTGGAATTCCTTACAAGAGACTTCAGTAACCTAAATCCGGTCGACCAAATGCTGATGGAAAAACAAAAGGAACGTATCCGGAAGAGGTTGATCGAAGAAGACCAAGCCGAAGAATAAGAATAATGTTTTTTTAGTACTTTAATTTTTTTTTTAGATATTAATGTGTTTTTTTAATTAATGTGTGTTTTTTTAAATAATTTATGACTTTTTTTAATAATACGTTTTTTTAATACATTTATAAAACAATAAAAAAATAAACCGCTCGCGCCCCCTCTCGCGCCCCTCCACACCATGCCCCGGGGCGCGAGCACCACTACCAACACCCATCTTATCAAGTTTTCTCTCTGCCACACGTCACAATATTATTGGCTGGCGCCCCCACTCGCGCCCCCCCCCCCCCCCCCACCCCTCAGCCTAAGAATGGCATGCCGAAAGAAAGGCTGTCAACGCCAGCTCATCTTATCATTCCTACACTACACTTCCATTTTTCAAATATATATTATTATTTATTAATTATAATAATACACCTTAGTTCCTCTCAAGTCACCTGACCTAGGGTTTCACTTTCCGGCCATCGGAGCTTGCTTCTTCCTCTCCGATCTCAAACTAAAGGTTAATTCCACTCCTCATCTTCGTTACTAACTGTTTTGTTGTTTTCAGTTTCCACCGATAATATGTTGTTGCGTTAGATCTGATGATTATTGATGGATCGAATTTGTTTATTTTGATATGTGTGAACTACATGCTGATTTCACGGTTTCTGATGACTAGATCTGTTGAGATCTGTCTGTGATTTGTTGATTGATGACTTAATAGGAGGATAATGTTTAGCTTATGTAGTCCGGAATGCTAGCTCGTTAACTTTGATCAAGTTTTGGTGCTTGAAAATTGAATTGTAGCGTTTGTAGCCGATCCGGTTGATTTGTTTGTGTGATAAGAGTATGATTGCAATTTTTTTCTTTAATCATAACATGTATATGAACTATAGTATTCAGATATAAAATAATACAAGGAATTGAGGAATTAAAACAGCCACTAGACTAACAAGCACTAAAATTAATAGCTATAAACTACTGATCTTGGTTTTAAAATGTGCGCATCACATGTGACGTGGCGCCTTATGCGGTTGACCAGCATTTGAACAAATTGGACCGTTGATTGCAATAGGTTCGAGTGTGATTGAACAAATCTGACGATTGATTGACTGATGGTTGAGTATTTGAACAAATTAGATCATTTATTGGACAAGTTTGACTAGATATGATGATGATGATGATGATGATATACTGTATTTTAGTGTTTAAAAGTTAACAAGTTCAAACATAATCTATAAATAGTTTTTTGTTATATTTTAGTAATGAAAACCTCACATATGTGATGTGCACGCTTTGCCCATCGCACATCACACATCGGCTTTTTAGATCAAAACACTCCGGAGCACAACACACTTTTTAATACCAAGCTATTGATAACACAAGGTGGTGAGAAAACTATAGAACTAACATGTATATACATCATGTTTATGTGACAGATATATAAAAATGGCCGACGCAGATGATATTCTGCCCCTTGTTTGTAACATCCTAAAATATTATAATGTTAAATAAAGAAAGTTACGTTTAGTGATTTCGCGTTATTTATTAATTAACATCGAGTATAGAACGGACCATGGACTTGGATTAATTAAGATGGATTAAGGGTAATGGGCCTTAGGTCCATGGGCTTTAAGGGATATAAATATCCCCTTAACCCATCCTAAAACCCTAACTATCATTTCCATCTTATTCTCTAACACACTCCAAACACACACACCATATTTCGGCCGAGAGAGAGAGAGACGTCCAAGACCAAAATCAAGCCAACCATTATTAGATCTTCTATATACGAGATAACCAAGCAAACTGCGACCACACCGAACGTATAAAAGGTATGTTCTTGACCTTTAAAGTTTACGTTTTATTGAACGTTTAGCCTTTTGAATGTCCTTAAGTTTAAAGATCCAAGCTTTATAGTATATACGGGATATATATACGAACGAAATGGTTAGGGAACGTTAGTGGGTGATGTTGAACCATAACAAGGGTATTAAAATCGCCAAAATGCTTGATAAAAACCAAACCCGTAGCTGAACTGGGCAACTTCGCCTGCGAACTGGGCAACTTCGCCTGCAAACTGATAACTTCGCCTGCAAACTGATAAGTTCGCCTAAATTGATAACTTCGCCTAAGGCTAAGTTCGCCTAAATTGATAACTTCACCTAAGGCTAAGTTCGCCTAAATTGATAACTTCGCCTTAGGCTAAGTTCGCCTAACTGATAACTTCGCCTGACATAAGTTCGCTCAAGGTTAACTTCGCCAAACTTAACTTCGCTTGATGTTAAGTTCGCTTATTGTTAAGTTCGCTGGGGTTAGCAATTTAGAAAATAAATTAAAAACCTAATGAAAAATGTGTTAAGACAGTTAATCGACCCCAGCCAGGGGCTCTGCCCCTTGGACCCTGCTAGGGGCTGCCGCCCCTAGACCCCGCTACCAGGGGCGCTGCCCCCGGACCCCCGTTCGTTGTGGGTCATATAAAGATAGAAATACAACATGAGTAGTAGTAGTTAATTGATACGTGTAAATATTATACAGTTAGCCGTGCACAGCTCAAGAAGGGAATAACTATAAACGGAGAGCGTAACAGGATTCAGGTGAGTTTCTAGCCCCACTTCTGTGTTATGTTTTCGGGGCTGTGTGCATACTCTATATGTTTGTTAATACACTTATCCTAAGTGATAAGTGTATGCCTTATATGAATGATGTGAAATGTATGAATGATTGCTTGTTAGTACGTGAACGATCTTCGAATATTGCACGTACTGTCAGGTTGTAACGCTATGTATAAGGTAAGTATGATATGTATGCTTATATGTATGAACGTGATAAAGTTAATAAAAGAAGGAAATGATGGTTGTATGGTTGTATGGTTACGAAAAGGGTACCGAGCCCTAATAATACTCGAGATATGATGTATGGTTGTATGGTAACGAAGAGGGAATCGAACCCTACTAATATTTGAGAACTAGGGAACCGAACCCTACTAATATTCGAGGAAAGAGGGTACCGAGCCCTAATAATACTCGAGGAAAGAGGGTACCGAGCCCTAATAATACTCGAGGAATGTAGGGCGTAATGCTCTTTATAACGTAAGATGTGAAAGTATGAAAGTATGAATGAAAGAATATAAGTTATCGTGTATTGTATGATGTATGATTAACTAGAACTCACTCAGCGTAGCTGACTTTTAGTATGCACGCAGGTGAGTAGGATGAGACAGCTGGCTTGAGTGGGGACACATGGCAGAAGAATAAGAGTCTGGCATCTGAGGACATATGATGTTTTAATTTTAATGCTTTAATGTTGAAAGACAAAGGATGTTTTGAGACAAGTTATGAATTATGTAATGTTTTATGAAAGTTTTATATTCCGCGTAAAGTTTTAATTAACTCTGATATTTAGAACTGTGTTTATGAGTAAATCCAACACGAAAGTAGGGCTACCGGTAACGGGGCCTTACATTGTTTGTGACAATGGAACCGGAATGGTGAAGGTTAGTCTACTAATGCTAATACTAGCTTGGTGGGCCAGACAACGTCCTAGGCGTAGGGGAGATCGGAGCAACAGGTAACGCCTAGACGACGTTTTCATTCCTGGGCTGCAGTAAGTAGATCGAGAGGTCGTTTCGCCCCTTGTCCCCGAATATGGGTAATATGTTCTCATACAATGTTGCTCCAATCTGACCTAGCTTCCGAAGTCGAGCAGTCTCAATTTCACTACAGGATTTTATAATGAATGCTGGGCTGGGCCACCTCGAATGGCGTGAGCCGCATGCGGGGAGACCCGCACGTACGGTTTTTAGGGGGATCTGGTCGAAAGACCGGCTGGTGCCCACCCGACTAGAGGGACCGAGAAATTAATAGAGTAGTCTAGTACTAATTCTAATAGTTACTAATTTATATATTCTTTGATACACTTTACAGGCTGGATTTGCGGGTGATGATGCTCCGAGGGCGGTTTTCCCAAGTATTGTAGGTAGGCCCCGCCACACGGGGGTTATGGTAGGTATGGGACAAAAGGATGCATATGTAGGAGATGAAGCTCAATCCAAAAGAGGTATCTTGACCTTGAAGTATCCTATTGAGCACGGTATTGTGAGCAACTGGGATGATATGGAAAAGATTTGGCATCACACATTTTATAATGAACTTCGTGTTGCTCCTGAAGAGCACCCCGTGCTTTTAACCGAGGCCCCGTTGAATCCTAAGGCGAATAGAGAGAAGATGACTCAAATCATGTTTGAGACTTTTAATGTCCCTGCTATGTATGTTGCTATTCAGGCTGTGCTTTCTTTGTACGCTAGTGGTCGTACAACTGGTTAGTTATTTTCTCTCATTGGTATTGTTTGTAGTTTGTACTTTACTCGTCTAGTTTAGGGAGTTCATGTTTTGGTTCGGTCGCTTTTGACGAAAATTTAGTGTTGGATCAGTAACAAGTAACAACGGTTATGGTCGGGCCGGGTTGGTTAGGTTGGCAGAATGGGTTGGTTTTTGTAGTTTTATGGTTTGAAGGTTCAGTTTTGCTGGTTCTAGACCAAAACATGGTACTTTTTATTAAAACATAGTTTTGTATTAAATTAAAAATGATAAGGATTGTTCATTAATAATAATATACATAACTTTATATTCCTAAATTACAAAAATAATAATAAATGTTAAAACGGCTGGTATTTACAGTTTGCCGGTTCGGTTTGCCAGTTTTAGACTTAACAAAAATATTTTAAAAAAAGCATAGTTTGGTATTAAATTTTAAAAAATGATATGTATTGTTCATGATTATAATGTGTATGCATGACTTTATATTCCTTTAAAAAATGAAATATAAAATGTTAAATCACCTGTTCAAATATTTTTAAACAGTAAACTGTCGATGTGTAAAAACCAAACCGTGAACCGGATCTTGCGTATTTCAAACAGCTCGACTTCATTTGGTTCGGTCGGTTTTGTTCGTTTATGAACACCCCCAATTTACTTTACTTTTCTACTTTTACGTTGTTTAACGATATATTGTTACAGGTATTGTGTTGGATTCTGGTGACGGAGTGTCACACACGGTCCCAATCTATGAAGGATACGCGCTTCCACATGCCATCCTCCGTCTCGATCTTGCGGGACGCGACCTAACCTATTCGTTAATGAAAATTTTAACCGAACGAGGTTACATGTTCACCACAACCGCCGAACGGGAAATTGTGCGTGACATGAAAGAAAAACTTGCATACGTGGCCCTTGACTATGAACAAGAGCTTGAAACTGCTAAAAGCAGCTCATCAGTTGAAAAGAATTATGAACTGCCCGATGGGCAGGTTATTACTATCGGGGCAGAAAGATTCCGCTGCCCTGAGGTTTTGTTCCAACCGTCTTTGATCGAAATGGAAGCTGCGGGTATTCACGAGACGACTTATAACTCAATTATGAAGTGTGATGTGGATATTAGGAAGGATTTGTATGGTAACATCGTGCTTAGTGGTGGGTCAACTATGTTTCCGGGTATTGCTGACCGGATGAGTAAGGAAATTGCCGCGCTTGCACCTAGTAGCATGAAGATTAAGGTGGTGGCTCCGCCGGAGAGGAAATATAGTGTTTGGATTGCTGGGTCGATTCTCGCGTCTCTCAGCACTTTCCAACAGGTAAATTAAGTCTTTATGTGATAGCTTGTTATATTTATAGTATACGCATATTATTATTATTATTATTGTTATTATTATAAAAAATAATATAATAAAAATACGTGATAAGTGATAGGTTTGTAAATGTTTTGATTATAACTTTTATGTATAGCTAATACATATTTAGTTATTTTGGTCATAATTTTATGGGAAATCCCCAAAAAGTCTTTTTTTGGAGAGATGTTCCATAAATGCCCTCGTAAATTAAAGTTTCCAGAAATGATCCATTAAAACACGTCTTTGACGACGTGTTTGCCTCCTAACACGTCATGCACGACCTTTTTGGCTTCTTTTTTATTATTATATAATTTTAATAAAACTTTAATTTATGGGGACATTTATGGAATTTCTCTCCAAAGGGCATTTTGAGAAATTTCCCTGGTTTTATATATTTAATACAAATTTTATAAATAGCAAGCTTCTTTACGCTTGTGAGTCAGCTATAGCTTGATAAGTGAAGATCAGGCGCGGTTAATATTTATTAATAATAGTTAGTTTATATACATTTATAATTGTTTTTTGTGTATATATTGTTTGGTTAACTTATCGTAATATTATACATTTATAATGGCCATTTTCGTCCCTGCGGTTTGCTACTTTCGCCACTTCAGTCCAAAGTTTGAAATTTTGTTAATTCAGTCCTCATAGTTTTAAATATTAGCCAATTACGACCCATCCTTCTAACGGCATCTTGCTATGCCGTTAGTTTAAGGGTATTTTTGTCTTTCTCCTTTTATTTTGAGTTAATGGTCATTTTAGTCCCTGTGGTTTGATACTTTTGTCACTTCAGTCCAAATTTTGAATATTTCTCAATTTAATGTTCGGTTTATTTCAATTTATTTTTTTATTATTTTTTTATTTTTTTGTCTATAACCTTGAAGAGCATAATCCAAGCCCAAAACCATCGAGCAACCTCCAATACAGGTATGCATATACTCTGTTAACAACAATAATCGTACCCCCATCATATTTAGTTTCTAGACATTTCCTAAACTTTCCCCTATGGTGGAATTCAATGGTAAAGTGGTCAAGATAATTCCCTGAAACCAAGTTGTACAGAAAAAACTAAAAATCGTTTATTTGATTAATGTATAATACTTGATTTCGACCCAGATTTTCGTTACGATATGTTAATCTCTAAACCCTAACAATTATGCATTCATTAAATAAATGTTTTTTAGTTTTTTTTTCGTACAATTCGGTTTCAGGGAATTGCTTTGACCACTTTACCGTTGAATTCCACAATGGGGGAGAGTTTAGGAAATGTCTAGAAACTAAATACGAGGGGGGGGGGGTACGATTACTGTTGTCAGCAGAGTAAATGCATACATGTGTTGGAGGTTACTCAATGGTTTTGGGCTTGGATTATGCTCTTCAGGGTTATAGACAAAAAAAAATAAACCGAACATTAAATTGACAAATTTTCAAACTTTGGACTGAAGTGGCAAAAGTATCAAACCGCAGGGACTAAAATGACCATTAACTCAAAATAAAAAAGAGAAAGACGAAAATACCCTTAAACTAACAGCATAACCGGATGTCGTTAGACGGATGGGACGTAATTGGCTAACATTTAAAACTACGAGGACTAAATTGACAAAATTTCAAACTTTGGACTGAAGTGGCGAAAGTAGTAAACCACAGGGACGAAAATGACCATTAACTCTAATAATAATCATTCTATAAATATATATTACATAAAGATTGTATAAAGAATTGGGTTGTTTAAGCTCGCGATCCAGCTTGAGCTCTCTATGAGTGAAGCTCGGTTGCTTGAGCTTCGGTTCGTTTACTGAATTAATTATTATTATGATACAAGAAATTGAATTTTCACGCCCTTAACTTGTGGAAAACTTCAACTCATATGTTTGGTTGTTTTTGTTGATTTGATCAGATGTGGATCTCCAAGGGTGAATATGACGAGTCTGGTCCATCTATTGTTCACAGGAAATGCTTTTAAGCATGTTTTGTAGTCGGTTTTGGTTCTATCTATTTAGTATGTTTTCGTGTTTGTTTTTGTTTGATATTCTTTTATCTATTTTTGGTGTTTATGTTTCATGTGTGAAGTTGTTAATGAACAAGAGTTTGAACACTTGTTTGTCATATGGTCGTGTTTTATAATTACACATTGTTTTACCTAATTTTGCTGCTTTATGGTAATGTGTGATTCTAGGTTTTAAAACTCATGGGTTGGTCTTGATACATTAACTGCTTTCTTTTTGTGTTCATCTGGGTTTTAACAATGTTTGGGGAAACTGGGGGGGATCGGTTTGATATATTTATTCCTGTTTGTGACGGTGAATATAAGATAATAATTCGTTAGCGTTTAAGAACAAACGCTTGAACATTATCGTTCAATATTTTAGAAATTGTACTTTGAAAACAAGAGGTCCATCAAATCGGCTTTTAGTGCAAGATGATTAGGAGTGTAAACGGCCTATGACTTACAAAAGTTCGAGCTTGGCTTGTTTTGAGCTTTTTTTTAAGTTGAACTTGGCTTGTGAATCTTTTTTTTAGCTCAAGGTCGACTTGTTTATTATTTGTCGATTCATATACATTTTTAATTATTTTATATATATATATATTGAGAAAACTAAACGACCCAAATCCTGTGAGTTTGGCTATGCAATCTTAAACTAATGCACGGAAGTCCAAGAGAGTTTGACCTTAAAAATGCATCGGGCTCGTTAAGGCTCCACGAGCCTGAACGATTTTCCCATTCAAGGCTTGAGCTTAGGCTCCATAATTAAACGAACTTTATTTGAGACTCTGGCTCGGCTTGTTTTGAGGTTTTATCAATCCGATCTTGAGTAACCCGTGAGTGGTTTGGCTCGTTTGCATCCCTAATGATGAGCCTCTTGGTTTTGAACCTCTTCAGGTAATGTTAGAGGTGCTTAAAAAACCGGTTTGGATTACTAAAATGGTATGTAACCTGACCCTATGTTACTTCTAAAACCGATTTCACCTTGACCCAAACCGCTAGTTGGTATATTGTTTCCCTTATCTCGGCATCCAAACCGGTTGCCGACCCGCACCGGTTTCGAAATCGATTAAACCAGTTCTAGCCGTTAGAAGGAAGCAGCCATTTTTTGAAGTTTATTTATTATTTCTATTTTTATCTTCACCATTTTGATCCCAGTGTATGTATTGGGTGTTTTGGTTGAACAACACCACTCAAAAATGCTTCTCTTGAGTCCTGTCTTAAATATTCAAAACCTTTCGTTCCAAAGGTTTCACTCATATGGCTTCATAAAGTGTATCTTCTACTAGTTGTGGTGCTTCTCAAGCAATTCGGTGGTTCAAACTATTCCTATAAAGAGGAACCCGAAAATTTGGTGCAACTCTAATAGTCTAATTTATGGGAAACTTCGAGCGGTCCGAACAAGGATCATTGCAAGTGTTGTTATAGTTTTGCAAAAGATGCAAACACAACTTTAAAAAAACATATTGCCTTAAAATATTACAAGGTGTTGAAAGACGAACCAAATGATGGTCAAATGTTAATTAAAAATGAAGGAAATTTATAGGCTTATAACGTTTATGCGGTTCGGGAGCAAATGACACATTTCCTGGTTCAAGAAAGCTTGCAAACCCTTCGACAACGATCTTTTGACTCGGGTTGTTCAAAAAACCTCTCCAATGTCGATTCACACTTAAGTAGTACTACACTTAGAAGAGATTGTTTAAAAATGTGGAAAATGGCTAAAAATAAAATAATATTATGTTTTGAAGAACTTACAAAACGGTGTTAACTTGTGATACTTGGTCGACTCCACAACATTCACCAGACTCTGAAGATCTTTGTTACCACTTATTGGGTACAATCCAATGCATGACAAATGACAAAGCGTATGCTTGCATTTGAATTGTTTGATTATTCTCCCATCGGTGAAAAATTATCAGTCGCAAACAATATCTCCGTTGCAAAACAGGTTCTTTTCTCAATGGTTTTCTAAATACTTTTGGGATTGCCGTATTGTTTTCTAATTACTTTTGTTTCCTATGTATTTGTTGTCTCTCTGAATAAAAGTGTTCCTAATCGATTGATAGTAAAGATAAATAACTTGTAAATTGTTTATACGCATCTATCAACTACAAAAGTAGAAAGAAGAAGTGAAGTTGGATTATGGTTACATCAAGTTTTAGAAGATTACTTCTTAGCAGTAGTAAAGTCAGATTAATAGAATTCTGTTAAATCCTTTCACCACAATTTAATATATGTATACATATCAGTTTTATCTTCACCAAAATGTCCAAATATGTATAACTCCTAATCCAAAGAACTCGTTGTATCACAAACCCAAAAAATACATAAGTGGTAAACCCTAAAATAAGAAGATAAACAAGAACAAAATACAAAATGAAACAACAATAATGGTTGCTAGAATATGCAAGTAATAAGTTGAGTTACTTCCTATGTTTAGATTTGCAAATGCATTCAGGATACGGATTTTGGTAAAAAGATTCTTCGACCTTGAACCGTGCTCGTCCTCTGATTCCATCTGGTGCACCCTCTCGTTTCCTTGGACCGCCTTGCCTGAAAAAGTATAGTTAAAAGGACTGAATTACCCCTGAAAAACATACAATACTATCCCTTACTTTGACAAACAAGTAACTTGTTTTATGGACCTTTTTTCATGCAAGTGCTTTACAAGATGTTGTAATGATGCTCCTTCATTAAGTTGTCCACTTTCCAACTTATCAAAGATTTCCACAAGACCTTTCCTGGTGAATATTATTATCCAAAGCCAAATATCAAGTTTTTAATATATAATTTGAAATGTTGATAACAATTTCATACTTTAGTAAATATAGTTATCAAAGCGTTGACTAAGGGCGTAAATGAGCCAAAGCCGCTCGTGAGCTACTGTAGCCAAGCTTGAACGAGCTCATGCCTAAAAATAAGCTTGTTTAATAAGCGAGTGAAGAGGTAGGTCCCAGCAGAGACCAGTTGGTCCCGCAAGACTCACCTGGAGCAGGGACGTCTGCGCAAAGGCCATCTGCTCCCGCAGGACCCACCATGCTCATAGGATCTTACGCGCAGTACACAAGCTGAACACGCAGGGAAAGCCTCCCAATGGTGAAGTACCCCGCCTGTTCCCGCAGTTGCGGATACAAGCCATCAGGAAAGGCTACCCGCAGACAGCAGGGCTACACGCACAAGACATTAGCTACTTCAGTAGTCACATGAAGGGATGAGCAAGGCGGGAACAATCCCGCCTAAATGAGCCAGTCTGATTCTGAAAGATCTCTTGTACCATACCTACAGAAGTATGGATAGGACAGACGATCTGACCAGAACAGCCCATGAGCCAATCACAGGGTGACAGCTCATCGACAACAGGACGAGGAGGAGCACCCTCTAGTACTGTTTCACTATTAGCCGCTGCCTACTCACCAACCCTTACTGAGGAGCATGCGCGGCCTACAGTTAGTGGAATAGTGTTACTGTTGGCCGTAACCTATTCACCAACCAGCATGGCCTGCGTACAATCCACAGTAAGTAGGACGTGCATAATCTACAGTTGGTGGAATAGTGCAGCCGACTTTGTTACTGTTGGCCGTAACCTACCCACCAACCAGTATGGCCTGTGCATAGTCCACTGTTGGTTGAACAGGAATACTATTCAGCCGGCTGTACCTTCTAGAAAACCTACCTTCGGCTATAAATACTCCAACATCTTGGAATGGTAAGATCATCTGCTATCCAGTTATCTAGCAATCTCTTAATATACACTTATATTCAGAGCAACCTAGTCTGATTCTCACGCCGGAGGGTGGTCACAAGGAGGAACCCCCCCCCTTCTCAGTGACGAGCTTACGGTGTTTGTTTTGCAGGTCTCCTGAAGAACAGCCTTCTCAGCTAGACCTCATTCGTGGGAAACATTACTTAACCCCCAGATTATCTATAATCTGTACCGGGTCACTTAGTGTTTCTTCATTGGCGCCATCCGTGCATAAAAGCTAGAACTATTTTAGTTTTCACAATTTCTGAAGAAATGGTTAACGTTACTCCGGTCCAAAGGCCTGTAACTGACCAAGAAACCCCGGTAACCACCCCAGCAACTGGGGGGAACACCGGCGGTTATACAATCCTTACGAACACTACCCCGACTACCCAAGCCGGGGCAAGTGGAGTAAATATTCCATTGGGGTTCACCGATACCCAACTGGAAAAACGAACGAAGGTCCCTCGCCAAACACTAGATCAAGTGAAGGCGTGGGCCGAAGCACGGCAAAGAGAATTCCAAGCCGAATTGGATGAACGCTTGCGTTCAGCTCAACAGGCTGACGAATTCACCAGTACTCGCCAACACCTCAATATGAGCAGTGACTACGAGTACTCAGAAGATGAGTTGGAGTCTGATACCGACGCGAACCCTCGCCATAAGGCGAAAGGGAAGCGTAAGGACACGGACGTCCAACCAAAAAGGAATTTTGGGGAAGCTTTTAAACCAATCACGGAGAGAAACCCGCGTGACTTCTCCAAAACCTTTAGACCAACTGCCACAAATGCAGGAAGGTCAAAATTCGCAAGAGACATTGCGGAGGCAATCGCCCCGAGAAGTGCCAAACAAATGTCAAACATTGGCACTTATGATGGTCTATCCGACCCAGACGACCATCTGAACAGGTTCATTGCGGGGGCTACCGTCAGCAACTGGACGGAACCCACGTGGTGCTACATGTTCCAGATGACTCTGGTCGGAGCAGCCAGGGCATGGTTCGATCGTTTACCGATCCACCACATATATGACTGGGCGGACTTTCAGAACAAGTTCAGCCAGCACTTCAGCCAACAGAGGAAGTACACTGAAGAGCAGTGGACGATCCTCAACTGCGTGAGAGAGGAGGATGAATCTTTACTAGACTTCATCACTCGCTTCAACTCTAAAAAGCTTAGTCTCGGCAACATAAGTGAGGATCTGGTTCGCGCCGCCTTCATCCAAGGCGCCGAATACCCATAACTTATCCGCACGTTGACGGGTAAGGATGGCATGCCATCCACATGGGATGCCATCATGACGGCGGCAAAGCTCTTTGCCGAGACGGAAAAGCAACTGGGAAGGGACCTTCCCCAGAGTACGCACCTCTACACGCAGAGGACAAGAGAGAACAATGTCCGGATCGCCCGGCAGAACAAAAAGAGGAGGCTAGGTATTTGGCAGTCAAGGGTAAACTTTGACACCTCATCCAGCTCTCGCCCTCTTGTTGGCGGAAGGGACAACACACACCCTTCAAATCGAAAACACCGGTGGACGCCACTCACAAAGAGCGTCACGGAGATATTTGCCACGGAAAAATTGCCATGGCCCAAAGCCCCATCGATCCGGCAGAAACCTAATGCGGATCAAAGCAAATCCTGTGATTTCCACGGGACAAAGGGTCATGATACTGAAGAGTGCACATCCTTGAAGGATATTATTGAAACATTTGTTAAGGATGGAAGGCTTGCACATCTCGTGGCATCAATCAGGAAGGGAGGAAGGAATGACAACCGGTACAGAGGTAACGGACGAAAGCCCGTCGACATCAGCATCAACATGGTTCATGGCAAGGTCAGAGGAAGAAAAAGACAGGTGATAGAACCATGCGCGTGGAAGGAAGCTGAGGTGCGCTTCCCGCGAGTGCCAGGAGGCCCCAGCAAAGAAGGCCCCATCGTCATCAGAAGCCAGCTGGGGCACTACATCACCTCCCGCACTCTTGCTGACAACGGCGCTTCGTCGACAGTGATGTACAGGCAGTTCTTTGATAAGCTGGATGATGAAGACAAGGAACGCTTGGAAACGGTCTACGCTTCAATGGAAGGGTTTGATGGCAGTACAGAAACACCCCTGGGTATCCTATCTTTCCCCGTTACTCTTACCGATGGGAATCATTCACGCACAGAAGACGTGGATTTTGTCGTGATGAAAAAGCCACACCACACATACGACATCCTATTCGGAAGAGATGGGATGGCAAGATTCAACGCCGTGGTATCTTCAGTCCACGGCATGATGGGATGGCCAACAGCTGAGGGTGTAGCAATGATCTCTGGCATTCCCCAGGTATGCATTGCATCTGTCTCATCTAAACCCAAACTGAAGAAGGCTAAACCAACCATCACTGAACCGGAAAAATGGGCCTTCAATGGCAAATACCCCGACCAGGCCGTTACCATTGGACCAACAATTGTTGATCCCACCCGCACCTTACTCAAGCGCTTACTGCAGAAAAACGCTGACATCTTTGCGTGGACACCAGCTGACATGACTGGTGTACCCCGAAGTAAGGCGGAGCATAAGCTCAAATGCGATCCGGCTGTTACGCCAATCGTACAAAAGCGCAGGGTAATGGGGCCTGAACAAACTAACGCGTGTAGAACCCAAGTCAAGGAACTCCTTGACGCAGGCATCGTACGCGTTAGTAGATATCAAACATGGGTTGCAAATCCCGTAATGGTACCGAAGAATGACAAACAATGGCGCATGTGCATAGATTTCAAAGATTTGAACAAAGCATGCCCCAAAGATTGTTATCCGTTACCAGAAATTGATCTCAAAGTGGATTCGTTGGCGCCATTTCGCCTTAAATGCTTCTTGGATGCGTATAAGGGGTACCACCAAATCCACATGGCCATTGATGACCAGGACAAAACCGCATTTCGGACGCCCGATGGTACATTTTGTTATAAAATGATGCCATTCGGACTTAAGAATGCAGGGTCCACGTACCAACGACTAATGGACAAAGAGTTTCATGCCCAAATCGGGAGAAACTTGGAAGTCTATATGGATGATTTGGTCATCAAAAGCCTCGAGCCTGAGGCGATGTTGAAAGACATTGAAGAAACTTTCAACACGCTCCGAAAGATAAACATGAAGCTCAACCCGAGCAAGTGTTCATTTGGGATGGAAGAAGGGAAGTTCTTGGGAGTCATTGTTACTAAAGATGGCTTTAGAGCGAACCCTGAAAAGGTCGAAGCCATTGTTAAAATGGAATCACCTACCACCATCAAACAGGCTCAGACACTGAATGGGCGACTAGTCGCACTTAATCGCTTCTTGGCAAACCATGCGGATAAGTCGTTTCCTTTCGTGTCAACACTGAGAAACTGCCTAAAGAAAACGCACTTCCGCTGGACACCAGAAGCGGAAGCAGCTTTTCAGGAGATTCGGTCACGCCTGATCGAACTTCCAACGCTTACAGCACCACAAGCGGGAGAGGAGTTAATCCTATACCTTTCCGCAACAGATAGAGCAACCGGGGCAGTCTTGCTAGTAGAACGAAAGGGCATCCAGATGCCAATCTATTATGTTAGCCGTGTACTAACAGACGTAGAAACCCGGTACTCTACCCTCGAAAAATTGGTCTTAGCACTTATACACGCTTCACGCAGGTTAAAACGATATTTCCAGGGCCACCCAATCACCATTCTCACCAACTTCAAACTCTCAAATGTTCTAGGCAAACCCGAATTATCGGGACGTCTAGCCAAATGGGCAATTGAATTGGGAGAATATGCAATTAAGTACAAGCCAAGACCAGCCATAAAAGGCCAGGTCTTGGCCGATTTTATTGCAGAAGTCCCCGTTTCGCGGGAAAAAGAGTGCCAGGAGGAGGCTCAACCCTCCCCAGCACAGGACGTCAATGATGTCTGGCGACTCTACACTGATGGAGCAGCCAGTAACGAGGGTTCAGGCGCAGGGTTAAAATTAACCAACCCAGCAGGCCAAGAATATACTTACGCTATTCGGCTGGACTTTCCAAGTACGAATAACGAAGCCGAATATGAAGCATTCTTGGCCGGTTTGAGAATTGCGCGTAAGATGGGAGTGAAAAACTTAGAAGCCCACGTGGATTCCATGCTGGTGGCCAACCAAATAAATGGAACATACACGGCTGTGAATGACACCATGGCCCTGTACCTCGCCCAGGCAAAAACCCTTATGCGTGATTTTAGTGATTGTAAAGTCATACACGTTAAGCGCAGTGAAAACAAATCTGCGGATGCGTTAAGCAAGCTTGCATCACTAGCCTTCACCCACTTGGGAAAGGACATCCGCATTGAACTCCTCGAAGCACCATCAGTCCCGCACAAGGAAATTTGTGTCATCCAGAACAATACAGAAACATGGATGACACCAATAATAAATTACCTTGCAGCAGGAATACTACCAGAGTCAAAAACACAGGCAAGAAAACTACGCTGTAAAGCACTGAATTATCAACTCGTCAATGACATCCTTTACAGACGTAACTTTCTTGGCCCACTCTTGAGATGTGTGGACAACCAAGATGCCGGCTACCTCCTAAGGGAAGTACACGAAGGCATCTGTGGGGTACACGCAGGCCCCCGCGCTGTTGTAGCCAAGCTAAACAACGCGGGATACTTTTGGCCGGGGATGCATACGGATGCACTGGCATACATCAGAAAATGCAGGTCTTGCCAGCTTTACGCACCATCTGCGGATTCCTCAGAAGAAGATAGGATGTAAGGATTTCCAACAGCGGGTACAGCATTGAGGGGTTCGGGAAAAAATATCTCCTTACCTGGCCGCCGGTGGCTCAGGATCTCTTGGCCTGGCGGATAGACCTCCACAAACCTATCCGCCGTTTGCTCCAGGATGGGCAACTCATTGTCGTCCAGAGCACGAGTGCCCACCCGTACGGGACGGTCAGCCTCCCGCGGGAACAGGAGCGACTCCAAATTATTCCCCTCTGAAAGAAAAGAAACAGTTAGAAAAATAAACTAATATCAGCAAGAAAGACAAGACATACCATAAGGAATAGAGTTCAAACCGTATTCGAGAAGGATAGGAAACCGAGACGCATCCTTCCATACCCGGCTCATCCCCAGCAGCACCATCCCGGACTCCGCAAACCGGTAAACCGGAGATTGGACCCGGGATATCTTCGCGAACCATTCCGCCTCCTGGTAGCTGGAAGCGTGAAGGCTCGGAAGCGCTTGGCCCTTCTTGAACTTCATAGCAATGGGGATGGCGCGGGCAGAGATGTAGAAGAACTCCCGCTTCCACGATCGGAGACTGCGCTCGGTCACGCAGATCTTTAAACCCTTTATACGGGTTGTCAGGGTGTACCACCCTTGGACGCACCTCCAAGTATAGAAGGTCATCAGGCGGTCCACGTAGGGCTCAATACCCAGAATCCGGCACACCCACTCGAAGTGCCGGACCTTGGCAATCGCCATCGGATGCACCTCGGTCAGGTGCACCCCGTGCCTCTCCAGGACACGGTACATAAACTTTGTCAATGGGAACCTAAGGTTTCCATAAACAAAGAATGCAGCATATACCCCGATCTTGCCACTGGGGGCATCGTACACAGTCTGGTGAGATTCAGGAAACTCAGGCTCGAGAGACTCGAGCATGAACTTCCTGACGATGTACTGGTACTGATCGACAGGTAGAGCACACTGGCACTCGCCAGCAGTACTCCTATCGTCGGCTACAGCTTCAGCATCATGAGAAGACATTTTTGCAGAAAGAAGTGATTTCGAGAAAATGCTTGCCTGAAAAAGGGGAGTATTTGCCGGAAATCACTAAGAAGAAGAAGAGAGGTGAAAGTGTGAATTGCAAATAACCCTCTTCCCCTTTATATAGTAATCGCAATTAATGCGGTGAATTTAATGCGGAGGAGAGAGAAATCGACAGTGCAATGAAACTATGACACGTGGCAAAAAGCAAGCTGGCAACAGCTGTTGAAAGGACGTGCCAGTAACTTCGCGGCCACGCGCCCGAAAAAACACGCCCACGCGCCTGAAAAAGCGACTGGAATGACCATGTTCTGTCACGTCACCATAACTTCCTGCACGTCCTGACACAGTCAGAAGAAACCGTCACACGACGTTTCAGATGTTTGGATTGTTCTTATCCTCACCAACCTTTCGAATTTCAAAATTCAAAATTCAAAAAGATTCAAAAGTAAGCGGGAAAATACCCCTTACCTTGGCAACCAAGTAACCATAAGACGGATGCGGGTACAGTGTTATGGTCAAAACCTTCCACATACCTAGCACCCGCAGGGAATTGAAGCCAAGAATACCCCGGCAACAAAGTAACTATAAGACGGGTGCGGATACAGTGTTAAGGCAAAACCCTTCACGTACCTAGCACCCGCAGGGAATTGACGCCAGGAGTACCTTGAAAGTAAAGTAACCGTAAGACGAGCGCGGGTACAGTGTTAAGGCAAAACCCTTCACATACCTAGCGCTCGGCAGGGAATTGAAACCAGGCAGGATCTTCTGGGCAATGCTTGTGGAAACGGAAATAACATCCCCGCATAGCGGGAACGTCGAGAACTACATTGTCTGAGGCTCCAGGATGGAATTGGTGGTTTAAACATAATTGATCACTATGTTCAAAACCACTAAAACCTCAAGGAGAATCCACACAAGTGAGACTCAACGCTCCTGACTTGCGAGAAGGTTACATACCTACCCGCATCATACCCAAAGATCAAGCAAAAAAATCGGGAATTTTTGCAAGTGACATTAGGAAACCCGCGGGAAGAATCCCCACGGAGAACCTTAAAACTAGAAACCCTTTTCAAAACCCCTTGCTCAAAGTCCAAAAGTTCACCTCACTCTATTAAACATTCATGAGAAGAACATTGGACTGGGGGGACTTGAAGAGGTAGGTCCCAGCAGAGACCAGTTGGTCCCGCAAGACTCACCTGGAGCAGGGACGTCTGCGCAAAGGCCATCTGCTCCCGCAGGACCCACCATGCTCATAGGATCTTACGCGCAGTACACAAGCTGAACACGCAGGGAAAGCCTCCCAATGGTGAAGTACCCCGCCTGTTCCCGCAGTTGCGGATACAAGCCATCAGGAAAGGCTACCCGCAGACAGCAGGGCTACACGCACAAGACATTAGCTACTTCAGTAGTCACATGAAGGGATGAGCAAGGCGGGAACAATCCCGCCTAAATGAGCCAGTCTGATTCTGAAAGATCTCTTGTACCATACCTACAGAAGTATGGATAGGACAGACGATCTGACCAGAACAGCCCATGAGCCAATCACAGGGTGACAGCTCATCGACAACAGGACGAGGAGGAGCACCCTCTAGTACTGTTTCACTATTAGCCGCTGCCTACTCACCAACCCTTACTGAGGAGCATGCGCGGCCTACAGTTAGTGGAATAGTGTTACTGTTGGCCGTAACCTATTCACCAACCAGCATGGCCTGCGTACAATCCACAGTAAGTAGGACGTGCATAATCTACAGTTGGTGGAATAGTGCAGCCGACTTTGTTACTGTTGGCCGTAACCTACCCACCAACCAGTATGGCCTGTGCATAGTCCACTGTTGGTTGAACAGGAATACTATTCAGCCGGCTGTACCTTCTAGAAAACCTACCTTCGGCTATAAATACTCCAACATCTTGGAATGGTAAGATCATCTGCTATCCAGTTATCTAGCAATCTCTTAATATACACTTATATTCAGAGCAACCTAGTCTGATTCTCACGCCGGAGGGTGGTCACAAGGAGGAACCCCCCCCTTCTCAGTGACGAGCTTACGGTGTTTGTTTTGCAGGTCTCCTGAAGAACAGCCTTCTCAGCTAGACCTCATTCGTGGGAAACATTACTTAACCCCCAGATTATCTATAATCTGTACCGGGTCACTTAGTGTTTCTTCAGCGAGCCTGAGCTTTACTTATCGAGCTCGAGCTGGCTAAATAATATAATTACATATATAGTTAATAAAAGTTATATTAGTTATATAATTTTTCATTCATATATTAAATATATATTTATATAACAATTATTGTGATATACATAACTAAATAATACATATTATAATCTATAATATATATAAACGAAAACATAAAAATCCTACGTGTCGCGATGTGGTCGCTCCCCCTTTTTTTGGAGTCGCCAGATTTGCTTGATTTTTAAATGGAGGCTTCTCATGGATTTGACCCGAATTCATGGATATGGGTCTTACCAAACCCAAATATTTCTTAAACGGGTTATAACATCTCATTAAATAAAAAATTATTTTCACCAAATTATTGATGTAAAAATCCTATAAAATAGGGCATGCTAAAAATTAATACTTTTTTTATTTTTAAAAAAGATATATATATATATATATATATATTATTTAAATTAAAAAACCAATTTTATAGTAAAAAAAATAATCGGGTCTTGGGTCTCATCAAACCATAACTATATTATTAACTTTCATAAATATTATTTATAATTAAAAAAACCAATTTATAGTAATAAAAATATACGGGTCTTGGGTCTCATTAAAATCATATAGCTTTTAAACCGGGTTATAACATCTCATTTATTTGTGAAACAATTTATCATCAAATCATAAGTATATCATTAACTTTCATACAATAAAAAATATAAATTCAAAAAATAAATAAATATTAGAACAAACAATATAAAACAACCCCCGTAATACGGGGGATAAAAACTAGTTTATATATAAAAGTTATAATTTAAATATATATACACATAATTACAGATGTCTATACATTAATTAATTAATACATAATAAATGAGCCGAGCTCAAGCTTGAAAGGCTATCCACGAGCCGAGCTCAATCTCCAGCTTGAGTAAGTTAAACGAGCCGACTCGGGCTCAGCTCATTTACACCCCTAGCTTTGACGTGTTGTAGTATTTAATTACACACTCTCAATATAACTTATAAAAGTGAAAATGATAAGGTCAATGTGTAAAGTACCTGTCAGGAGTAATAGTCTTGCGGTGGCCTAAAAGTCTTCGATGGCCCTCAACTGCTCTCGCCATGTTACCCGAATATGTCGGTACGAACACATCACTCTCTAGAGAAATTATATAATCAAGTGCAGCCGTTTGCGACGCATGATTGGAGTACACCTTCAACTCTTCTTCACTTGCTACCATATCCTGAAATCATTTTACAAAATAATAAACTCAACCATCATCAACCTTAAAAAGATAAGACCAAAGTTCTCAACCTTGAATAACACGTTTGGGAAACGAGACGTGAGATCTGAAAGATGAGCATAAATTTCACCAGCAGCAATATATACAACTGTTGAAGGAGGATAACCGAGAGCCTGAAGAAATATTCCAACTTCTTTTGGAGTCAACGGACATAAACCTGCGATTCTCTGCTCGGTTGAATTGATTTTCTTTACTTTCCAGTGATTCGTATTCTCTCTGAAAAAAACATAATTCAAATATTTTTAGTTAATTACTTGGATGGTCCCTGTGGTATGTCCATATTGCAAGTTTGGTCCCTAACATTGAGAAATTACATATAATTAACTAACTCTTGTGTTTTGTTTTGTTTTTTTAATTTGTAACAGATAACACGTACCTAAGCAATCTAAGATCTTCAGATTCCGAGTCAGACAAGCCGTATGTACAACCAGAGAAAGCCAGCATGTCTTTCTCGTATCTCAGATGAAGAGAAATATATCTTCCTTCACGCGATCTGAGCCGTTCAACTAGCTTCTGCGGATTCACCAGCATGTATGTTCAGGGCCTAATATAAAACAAATCCTCATCCATGACTTCACCAACATTTGACAATACATGACATCACATTTATTCAATTATCAGTGGAGGTGACAATTTTGACACATTTATTTATGAAGACCCAGGTTGTGTTTGGATTATCATTGTAATCAATTTGCCTTTGTAATCATAAAGAGTTTGCATGTAAACCTAACGTTTTGATCCATACTAAAAAGACACGCTACACTAAGATCTTTTCCAATGGGAAGCCTAAAAAGACACGCTCTAATGCCTTAATTCTAGTCAATAGCTTTTTTAACATAACCAAATGAGTGCAAACCCAACTCTTCCCAATTCTAGTTTCTGTGTTATCTTTAAAGGCGAGTATCATCAAGAATAATAAACAAAAGTCAATGATGTAATAAAAGAATATGCTGAAAAATATTTACAGATGCGGGAATTTAAATCTACCAATATAAAAGTAAACATGACATATTGCATTAGGAACAAAAAGTGCTATTCAGTAAAAAAAATAAACAAAATTTTCTTAAACTTACATTTGAAAATTCTACACATGATTTTGATCCAAACTCTTTGTAGTCAAGATTACTTAAATTTCATTACACGCGTGTTATCAAGATGAAGGGAACAAATGAATGTATGTAACTAAAGATTATACAGGGAAAAATTATTACCAAAATGTATCAATGAAGGGAATCTCATACCTTGCCAAGGGTTTCAATAGAAGGAGAAAACCGAAGAGCATGATAAAGAGCACGACAACGCAATCTCTGGATATCTAGTGGCAGATCATTGTTTGCTAGTCGAGAATCTGATTTTGGAACATGAATCACCTGCACAACAACCAATAAATAATATATAATTGCAGGTAAAAGCATCTCAAACTAAAGAAATAACAAGAGAACACGTGCATATGATCAATAAGACAACCGACTGGCCCACTACATTGGAGGTGATGGATGGAAAATCTAGAAACTGATTCAGAAGATCCTAATTTGAGATATAAAAATGCAGCCTCTCAACATAAGTAAACAGCCAAAACCTGTACAAAGGTTGGTAGTCTCCCTACACAATGTATCTTAGCTTTGCTGGGTAATGACTTATATTGAAAAGCTTAATCCTCTTAAGTCTTAACTAAGAAGTAAGACATAAAGATACTAAAAAGATGCATAAGCAAAATCAGACATGCTAGGTAAGAAATATAGGCCTAATGCATCTTGGAACCCTTATACTAATATAAACTATAAGGAAGCCATTTATATCATTTAATCTAGTAACTGTTGGTTAAATAAACTAGGGAAAAAAAAGGAAATTCATCAGAGAAATATCTCTACTTTTTGCTGCAAGATACAATTATCTGAGAAATGTGACTTCAGCCACAGGTCTCTTAAGTCTAATGGAGGAAAATAGGATATTTTCCTGATGTTTAATGGGGTTTCCATTTGATTTATGTAAAAGTAGTTGGACTACATCTTTGAATGAATTGTGTTATTACAGTAGAGAGGGAACCCTCAATAACAGAAACTAGAAACAAACCCTAAAGGCACCTAACTCAGGCCTGTGGGCTAAACACAAACAAACCCTAATCTAATACTTAACAATTTACTTAACCTACATGTAGCAGATAGTAACTGAATTACTGATTACTATTTTGTTATTTGGGAAAGGAATACATTACTTGAAGTGGCTAATATCTCAACATAGAAGCGTATAAACCAATTCGAAGTGGGTAGTACCAAAGCAGCTAATGTAAGAACAAGGGATGTTTTGAAGCAATTATAAGCATGTATACTATAGTATTCTTATATTACTAAACCAGTAAAAGAATACGCCTTTATATACGCGTATTTCATACCAAACAAGCCAGTGTAAAAACCATATCTCAAAGCAGATGTCACCAACAATTCAAATTATTGAGTTAAGCAATGAAAAAGTGACAATTAGACTGTAGAAAGAAAGCATAACAAAGTATAGAAACAACATGCCTGATAATCAGCCCATAATTTGGTCATCTCTTCATAATAACCTAAACCACCCCAAGATGTGAAGTGTTTTCTTGCACGAGGAACATTGACCAACTCATAAGGAAGCTTCTTTATGATTCTAACATCCCGTTTTAAGCTATCAATGAAATAGTCTTCATCAAAGATATCTGAAAATATACTGCATAACAGATAATTAGGATACAGTGTTAATTAATCATACATGTAGTAAAACTTATGATTACCTTTTGTCTTGCCAGAATGAACGCTTATCAAGTTCAGGAATCACTAGTGTTGCATTCATCATGCGTGCAATTGCTACCATATCAGCAATCTGTCAAAATACCAGCCGTGTTGTATCATGCTAAACTCAAAACAGTATCTTAGAAACTAATGTACTTTTTGCTCTACAATCACAAATATATACCAAGGTTTAAACAACCATAGAAGAAATCTAAATCATAAATTAAAACCTTGATTTTAAAATGCGTGAATCTCTCCGACACGCTTTGAACCAAAAAAACGATGCGTGCGTGAGGCGTTTGTTATTAAAATATATATACTAAAAACTTGGTTATAGATAATATTTTCAGTTTTTAACTTGTTAACTTTTAAACACTAAAATAAAAAATTTACAAAAGGCTATAGTACCAACAAAGAAGTTTTACATATAACCAAGACAAGACTTAAGTTTTAACTATGTGTAGTAATCTATGTAGGTTAACTCAGAAATGCACACATCATGCATTATGCGATTTAGAGCGCATCATCCTCACATCATGACATTGCAGCGCATCATGTGCTTCTCGCATTATGCGTGCATTTTAAAACAGACAAGTATTATAAAAGAGATATGAATACTGACACCAGTACGCATTTGATTGAGTCCACCATTGCTTCTTAAAGTGATATAACGATCCCCTCCTTGAACACCTGAGAACATAAAGTCATTACAAGGCCATAGTTTTGCCTTAATGCAGTCTTAACGTACAGTTTCGTTAGCTTTATGCTACCTTATTCATGTCTCTCTCTCTCTCTCTCTCTTTCTCTCTCTCTTTTATTACATAACAGTACTATTATTTTTAGCTCTTTTCGCTTCATTGTTGTTTCGTTTGTTATTAATAATTGCAAGGCAGAAAAACAGTTACTAAAGTAATTAACAATCTAAATGCATCATAAGCTATAAGACTACCTTGATAGCGAGACGTAGGATTAACGCATGAACGTAAACCGTCACTAATCGGAGGTTTCCAAAGTTTATAATTATCATCCGGAAGCTGAAGCAATGAATCATCATATATAATAATATTACTCGAAATGGCATCTATAGCATAAGTGAATTTAAACCTCCTAATAATGAAATTGTGAAATTGAACCTGTTGAGATACGGATACCGATACGACGTCGTTGTGTGATGGCAATTGGAGATTTAGGTTTTCTTCATCCTCTAATACGCGCCTGCTGTAGAAATTGAAGACGAAGATGAAGAGGATCAAGAGGATAAAGAAGCGAAGGATGGAGGATGAGTTGGAACAGAATGATGAGATCCGAAATGAAGATGAAGATCCTCCTCGAGTGGTAACCGTTTTCATTGATGAGTCAGATCTCAGTTTCAAGTAAGTCTATGCATACCGGTAACTGTTTTGTTATTCAACCAGCTATGACTTTGTGGTCACAGGTTGGTTTGCGACAGACCTTGGGTTCCCAGATGCCACTTAACAACAGTTCTATCGTTACTAAAGTCAAAATCTTATGACATAAGACCATTCTCATTGAGGGAATCTTTTTGGATCGGTCGGTTAATTTTGATAAAAAATAAAATCAAAAGTGAAGTATATTGTCCGAACAAGTCGGTGGACCGACTCTTGGTTGGGTACTTGATTGCTATGCTGGCATCACAAAACAACAAATTTTACTCCACAAAATAGTTAATTCACTCTATATCTTCATTAGTTTCTTTTGTAATACAGTTTCATTATCAAGATCACTAAGACTATCAATATCATGTAGATATAAATCATCTAATTCATCTCCTTTATCTTCAACATCTTCAACTTCATCAAATATATCATCCACAACTGCTCTAAATGATTCCATATCTTGATTTGGCTCATCAATACTGTCTTCATTAACTAGGAAGTCTGAATCATCATCAGAACCGTCTGCCTCACTATCAAACCCATCTACATCTTCATCAGATTCAGACACCCTAACATTATGTAAATCCATGTCATCTAATTCAACTACATCATCCTCTTTAGGTGATTCTAAACTGTTAATAGGTGTCATTGTAGCCCCACTTTTTGATTCACCATCTCTTTCCACATTAAAACAATTTACCATTGAAGCCTCTTTTACCTTTGATACAATGTGTGAATGTTCCACGTTGAAGAAACACTAAGTGACCCTGTACAGATTATAGATAATCTGGGGGTTAAGTAATGTTTCCCACGGATGAGGTCTAGCTGAGAAGGCTGTTCTTCAGGAGACCTGCAAAACAAACACCGTAAGCTCGTCACTGAGAAGGGGGGGGATCCTCCTTGTGACCACCCTCCGGCGTGAGAATCAGACTAGGTTGCTCTGAATATAAGTGTATATTAAGAGATTGCTAGATAACTGGATAGCAGATGATCTTACCATTCCAAGATGTTGGAGTATTTATAGCCGAAGGTAGGTTTCCTAGAAGGTACAGCCGGCTGAATAGTATTCCTGTTCTACCAACAGTGGACTATACACAGGCCATACTGGTTGGTGGATAGATTACGGCCAACAGTAACTATGTCGGCTGCACTATTCCTCCAACTGTAGATTATGCACGTCCTACCTACTGTGGATTATACGCAGGCCATGCTGGTTGGTGAATAGGTTACGGCCAACAGTAACACTATTTCACCAACTGTAGGCTGCGCACGCCCTACAGTAAGGGTTGGTGAGTAGGCAGCGGCTAATAGTGACAAACAGTACTAGAGGGTGCTCCTCCTCGCACTGTTGTCGGTGAGCTGTCACCCTGTGATTGGCTCATGGGTTGTTCTGGTCAGATCGTCTGTCCTTTCCATACCTTGGTAGGTATAGTACAGAAGATCTTTCAGAATCGTACAGACTGGCTCATTTAGGCGGGATTGTTCCCGCCTTGCTCATTCCTTCATGTGACTACTGAAGTATATATTGTCTTGTGCGTGTAGCCCTGCTGTCCGCGGGTAGCCTTCCCTGATGGCTTGTATCCGCAACTGCGGGAACAGGCGGGGTACTTCACCATTGGGAGGCTTTCCCTGCGTGTACAGCTTGCGTACTGCGCGTAAGGTTCTATGAGCATGGTGGGTCCTGCGGGAGCAGATGGTCTTTGCGCAGACGTCCCTGTTTAAGGTGAGTCTTGCGGGACCAACTGGGTTCTGCTGGGACCTACCTCTTCACACGTACACCTCAATTACCCTATGCACACTAATATATCATATGAGGCTAAGAGCATCAGTATCATTGGACAAGGGTCTTAAACTAGAATCCAAGTCCTCTTCGAGAATCCAAAAATAGAATTTTTGGTCTTTAAGGTAGCGTTTGATTTGCAGGAATGGAGGATGGAATGGAATGATCCATTATGAGGGAATGAAAAAAAGTGTGTTTGGTTAATCAAAGGAATGAAATGACCCATTACCTAGTTCATTTCATTCCCTTTAAAACACCTCAATTTCATTCCATCTATATCTCATGTTTTTTTTTCATTCCTTCCCTCTTTCACCCTACATCACATCCACCATCTTCCTACCACCACCCACCACTGCTACCAACCACCACCAAAGCCGTTCACCGCCACCACCACCGCCACCGTTACCACCACCACCCACCGCCACCAACCATCGCCATTAGTGCCAACCGCCCACCACCGCCACCCTCGACCGTCACCCCTGCCCCTCACCACCACCACTACCGCCACCACCCACCCCAACACCACCACTAACCACCATTATCTCTCATCGCTCACCACCCACCCCACCACCACCAACCACCACCATCACCGCCCACCAATGCCACGACCGCCACCTACCTCCCACCACCACCGCCACTCACTACCGTTTTAATTTTATTTTTTCTTTTTTTCCTACATACCAAACTATGCAAAGTAATCATTTCATTCCCATGTGGTAATCAAACATGTCATTGAAATGGTAATAGCCTATTTCATTCATTTGTTCATTCCATTACCACGTTCATTCCATTCCATCATCCATTCCATTACTTCATACCAAACAGACCCTAAGAATTTTCTCTTCGTTGTAAGCTAATTGTTGTACCATATCACTTACAATAATCACTGAAAACAGTTCTGCATTATCAACAAAAGTACACATACCCCCTGGTATGTAGTTTATGAAGATTTCCTAAACTCTCCCCCATGGTGGAATTCAATGGTAAAACGGTCTGGAAAATTTCCTGAAACCGAATTGTACAAAATTAACTAACAATTGTTTCTTTGATTAATACATAATAGTTAGGGTTAGGGTTTAGGGGTTAACATACTGTATCGAACATTTGGATCAAAATCATCATCAGGAGCTCTAGTATCCCACATTTCCATGTTGTTCTTCACTTAATCGCCTGTTGTTCTTCACTTGTTCTTGAATCCGTATTTTTGAATCGCATCGTCGTTCTTGTTCATCACTTAAGATAAATATGTCACTCAAAGTAATGTCTAAAAAGACAATTATGACCCTGAGGTAATGTCTAAAAAGACATTTTTGGCCCTCTGGTGATAAAGTAACGTCATACTTGGATACCGTTAGACGGGGGGATATAATAGGCTAAAGATTAAAACTATAAGGACTAAATTGACAAAAGATCAAACTTTGGACCGAGTTGACGAAAATTACAAATCACAAGAACGAAAATGATCATTAACTCATAGTTTAACTACAAAACACATGTTTATTTAAATGTTGTTTACGTTTCAAAAAAATTTCACATCTTTCTTACTCACAAAAATTTATATTATTATTACTTTTTTACTTTTAAACACTCATAGCAAAATATAAAGGGTTGAATATGAGTCTCTAAATATAGTTTCTCTAATTCATCTTTATAATTACAATAAAAATCAACATATTTTTTCTCTCATTTTCAATTAAACAATATTTTTTTTATATATTTATCTTTACATTTTCTTTTCTCAACTCACAACAATTTCAACAAATATTAAAACGTTATATTAAGTAAATAGTGTTTCTTCAAATTTACTCATAAACGGCAACGGTTTCTATCATCTTCACTCACAACCACTTACAACTACTCTATATAATATACATAACTCCCTCACATAATTTAAAATACCTTAACTTAAAATCTTATTTCCATTCAAAAACTTAAAATCTTATTTTCCTAAATTTGTTTCACTTTTTAAAAACTTTCTAAATCGCATTCGTTATATTTATCATTATTCAATTAAATAATATTTTATTTATTTTTCTTTTTTATTATTTTTCTCCTTCTTCACACACACCAATAAAAAAGTAAACTAAATAAATAAATAAAAATAGATATGAAGGGTGATTATTGAATTGTAACAAGCAAATTTGAGGGGTTTAAGTGGTTTTCTCATAAAAGTATTAGATAGATTAAGTTTTTATATCCGTGTTCCTATTTGTTTCATAACCAGATCATGTCTGGTTTTATTTAGTCAGGGCCGGCCCATAGGGGTGGCGGGGTGGTCGACGGCCACAGGCTCGACACCCCGTTAGACCCGAATTTTTTTTAAATTATATTTATTTTTATTAAAAACAATATGTACATTTAATGTTTAAACTCAATTACATGACCATTAGCTTGGTCTAGTGGCAAAGGGATTTTACTCTCAACCAAAATGTTATGGTATCTAGTCTCATTTGAGACAATTTTAATCCTATTTTTATACAAAAAATTTTTACATAACCCAAGTTATAACTAAGTAAACCCATATAAAAATTTAATTGTTTAAACCAACAAAATACATATTTTAAATTAAGGCACAAAAAATTTCGCCTTCGGCCCAAAACTTTTTTTGCTTTTTCGGAGCCAGGCCTGCATTTAGTGTTGATCACTCGTTTATTTTTCCGTTGTGTTTATATTAATTAACTCAATTAATTATTTGACTATTATTTATTGAACCAGGTTTTTGATAAATAAAATTTGTAACTGCTTACCAATGAAACCCAACACAGAACATCGATGCATTGAGACGACACCCGGAGTTGACCAGCGCTCAAATTACTTCCAGGCCCAGATATCTTGTGTTTGGTCACCACTTTTAATCATATTCAACTCTGGTTTGGTATCGTACTTGTTCTGTTGTTCCATTCCATGATAAATGTGATGGAATTTAATCATAAATTCTCATATAGACGCTTATAGTTGAGTAGATTATCAATGAACAATTAATAAAGATATTAGTCATTTATAGAAATCTGTTACATCTTTGTAACCAGCTTATAGATTGGATAGCAATTGAGAGACCAAATCATGAAAGTTGCTGAATATGAAACATGCAAATTCCAGCGTTTAGATAGATATAAAGAGAAAACCATTACAATTAATAATAAAGATAGTAGACACGTTCATTAAGTAGAACTGACTCCACAGGAACAACTAGGACCAAATATTGTTTGTGTTGATGGTAACACACACAATCGAACTTCATTTGGATCTAATTTTCTTGAACCGCTGATACAATAACTCATTTCTTCATCGGATGTCAACAGTATCCAATCTCCAACTTCATCACGATACTTGAGCTTGTAAGTACCAAGACTCAACTTGAACTTGATACCGATTTCTTTCTCAACGATAGCAAAGGTTGCTTGCAAGATAGGGAGACTAAATTTGATCATATCATCGGCGTACTCTGCTTTTATAGTCAGGGTATTTTGGTTTATATTGATGGTTGATTGTTCCTGAAATACTCTATTATCTTCTTCATTTGTGTCAATTTGGACAATGGACAAATTCTTTGTCTTTTTCTTTACAAAATTTGGTCCTCGCCACTCCGGGATGCCATGTTTCCTCAATTTGCGTTTCAATGTAAATCTAGAAACTGTAGCACAATATCAAGAAAAAAGTTTTGTTAAATATCGCATATACGAAATCGTAGTAAGAGAAACATTTGGCATTAAAATTGCTAAAAAACTGTATTTTTAAATTAGAAAGTTATAATAAATTACCATGAAGGTTTTTTGCAGCTTCTTTCATGGTTTTTCCAAATTGTTTCTCGATGACTTCTCGTGGCAATACTTTTTGAGTTGTTTTGCAGCACACCGCCTCAGAAGGTGTTATGTCGTCCACGACCAACGATTTCGGCATTGGTGGTGATTTTTTACCTTGGAAAATCTTCAACTTTTCACTTTCACCAGTTCATCGAGTTCATCCATTGCATATGTCTGAACATCAATAACATCGAACTCATCACCTAGTTCTGCACCAGAAGCAAACTTGAAACCTGGTAAACACCTTTTTAAGGATAAGAGTAGAGCCTCCAAAAAGAAAACATAGTTTGAATGTTTGATCCGTATGAATTCAAATGCATAATCAAAGTGACCAGTTTCAATACTCCTCAAGCATATTGCTAAAGCACTAACATCAGAACATTGGCGATCCCAATCAACTAGCATATTAGAATAAAGTTTTGATATATAGCGTGATTCGTAATCTTGGAGTGTCTTCACAGCAACTTCCTCCCCGAATCCATGAGGAATTACATCACACAAACTATAGTACTTTTGAAAATCATCAATATCCAGCTTTGTCACCGGACCAAGACAACCAGTCAGTTTGAGAACTAAGCCCTTCGTTCGAGTGTCATCCAAAGAAGATGAAAAGGGCATGTAATTTTTATTCTCACTAGTGACACAAACTTGTGCTACAGCTAGGTTATGTGATCCGCAAACGATCTTTAACGCCTCTTCAATCTTGTCCTTTGAAGGTGTGAGATAACTTAGAGTCTGTTTTTAATTGTAAAGTATTTACAAACATCAAATATCTAACATTATGACAAAGAAGTGAACAAGAATTTCAAACAGCTAGCTGTAAAACACAATTTTAAGTTACTTTGCATGTCTTACCTTGTATGGTATAAGTTTTTCTCCGCGAAACAGATCCAGACCAACTTTCTGCAAAGAGAAATAGGAAACAACTTAAAATACTGAAGTAATATATATCCTAACGTGTATTCAAGAACACAAGAAAAGAGCTTTTTAATGGCCTTCTGCAACAGGTCGATCAAATTTTATTAATAATGAGACTACTAAATCACTAGTCGTCAAAAATGCACCAAGTTTACACTCGATTACAACATTAAAGTATTAAACACCAAACTGCAAAAAGGTTATTCAAAATGAGAAAATAACACCACATCAACTCATTTTGAGTTGTTTAATAATTAACTAGTTTAGTTCTAAATTATATAATTTTTCAAACAGAAGGGTATTTTAGTCTTTTTACATGAACTTAACCTAAAAAATTAATGCCCTTACTTAGGAACACAAGTGTAATATTGGAGAGTAAACGTACATACAGCATCCTACTAATTAGTTATGGAAAAGACAACTCCTTTGATATGTTCTTTTGTTATAAAAAATACAGAAAAAATAAAGAAAAATCTACAAACACATACCTTTAGTGTCTCAATCATATTTAAAAGGAAATACTCCAAATAATAAGGCCAACGGTCCAAAGTAAACTCTAGAACACCAATGCAATAGCTTTGACTTTGAGAAGGGAAACATATAGGAAGCATAATAGAAAAGTTCAATATTGTAGTGGATTCGTCTGTTGGAATCCATTGAACTTGATTCATATATGGCAAACGATTAAGGAATGCAGCGGAGTGTCCACCGCTCATGATCATATGGTCTTGTTGAGTGCCAAGCTTATTCACATGATCTATATCGTACTTATAACTTGAAGAATATAGCCTATACATGGCAAAGTCCTTGGAAGGATAACTGGTTGACCTGAAGTTGAAAGCACTCGTCTTCCGCCTACCGTTACAGGTGCCCAAAACTGGCCTATGAGCGTGTGGCAATTTAAGGTCTTATAAAATGCAGATATGATTTTCTCGTGAATTATATTTATAGGAGTACCATGATCAGCTGTGAAATTATATATATAAAGTGGTTAATTAGTTATCTATATGCATGATAACTAAAGTCAAAACCCGGCCATAGACGCGAGCAACTCACCTGAAGACAAATTATTTTGGCTCCAAAATACCCATATATTGTCTGAAGATTTAGGTTTCCTGTGATGAAGAGGTATTGGGAAAAGGTTTTCAAGGAATTTGGAGAGTTCTGCACTCGTATCTCAATTTACTTGTCCAAATGAACACTATAGTCTAGTTCTCACAAGTCTGTTTTATAACAGGCCAAATGCAAGAACATCCCTCTAGTAATTGTTAACTTACTAAAAGTCAAATGAATTACAATTATACATACCTAAATAACTTATTAATGTTGATTATTTGATATTCAAGTTTAAGACCAACATAATGTGAAACTGTGAAAGGTTGTATTATTTGATAACAGGGGTAGTGGTGTTCGCGAGCCACCTGGACCACGCCCAGCCCCACTACCCTCATCCTAATATGATTAGGATTATGTAAGCATGGTGGACCCTTTTAGGTCAGTCAAGATCCAGTTGACCCTGAATTATTTTCTAATTTTGTATTTTACATATACTGATATACTATTAAAACTTAAAAGAGAACGAAAACTCGATTCAATACCTTTACTTCTACACGATTCCATATGGTAAAAATCCAGCAAAAGAAGCTTTGTATCCGTCAATATATGTAACTAGTATTTACACATCCAATTCACTCAAAAGCATGAAGTTATCACCAACACTGCCACCGCCTTCGGTCACCATTCTCGTACCCGCGGCCCGTAACTTTCGTTAACCATTAAAAAACCGAACAAAAAACAGACGTGAAAATGTTGAACCACACACGCTTGTTGCCAGTGGCGGACACAAGAGTTTTTGCCATTGGGGTCCCAACTTTTTCGGTTTACAAAATTTTCGGGTCGTTCGTTATTCGGATCGGGTCGGGTCGGGTCAAGGCGAGGAACATGATAAAACATGGAAATATGGTGTCATCGGAAGCGAGTAAGCAGAGAGAATCTAGATTAGACTTTTAACTCGTTTTTATTCATACCCTAAAAACATAAAAGAAAGCTATATATATGGTCTTACATACATGACCAAAACATGAAAAAATAACTTTAACACAAATAAATGATTAATTATAATATACATACACAAGATAAATAATAAAATAATATGCAAAATCCATGTTGCCATTATATATGTTGTAGGGTAATAAGGACTATATGAGAGAAACTAAAGAAAAACACAAATATCCTATCTAAATAACTAATATTGACTAGGATACAAAAAAACAAAAAACAACAAAAACATAGTATAGTGAGGCTAAAACCTGCAACCTCTCAAAGACAAAGTAAGAGATTTTCCACTAGACCAATTCAATTTTAATAGTATGGGTTTCAAGTATTAATTTTTATGGGGTCCTTACAAAATTTAATATATCGCCTCTAAGTAATTTTCAAAAAACATTGGTGTCCCGGGACCCCGATCAGATGTACGTGGGTCCGCCCCTGCTCGTTGCGTCGTGTTAACACACAAAAATTAAACAGAAACACTAAACATAACATCTACGCGTCAAATATAGAAAAAAATAATCAAGTCAACTTCACATTTACGCGTTGCGATGAGACAATTAAACGCGAAAAAACTAGACATAAAAATGTTGAACCACACACATGCGTTGCAACGTGTTAACTTGTTAAATTTAGACCGAAACACTACATAAAAATTGCAAAAGATGAAAAGTATATGAGACCAAAATTAAATGTGGAAAATGTTTGGGGGTTAAAACTAAAAAATAACTTGTTACATATTTGTAAACTATGAAAAGTATTGAGATCAAAAGTTAAAACAATTAATAAAAAAGAAATTTAGAAAAAATAAAGAAAATCACTAAAGTATAAAGTATAATTGGTAAAGCATGGTGTACAACATGATGAAGCACAAATCTCCCACTATTGTATATATATAAATTGTAAAATAACATATATTTATTATGTTTACTAGCTTTTGAGCATGTGTATTACACGATATTTGTCAAATGATAAAATAAATGTCGTTCGTTATTGTAAAATAAATGAACAAAATTAAAGGTAAAATAGAAATGAAATATATAGTGGAAATTTGAGAAAATCTCTTTATAACAGTCTCAAAAAAAAATTTTGAAAATTTATTTTTATATACAACATAAAAAATTTGAAAAAATCTCTTTATATACAACATTTGTTGTTCTATCACAAGTATTCTCGTCGTAATCCAATATTAACAATTTTAAATCACATCTGCTAGTTACTATGGATGATGAAACATATAATATACATGAGAAAAATCTTGAAAATCGAACAAACAAACCAACCTATAAAAAGATTGTTCTTTGCATGGTGATGATCTATGCATTGATTTACCTTTCTCAATATACTTTCATTTCATTTTCTATCCTTTCTCAATATACTTTTTTTTTCTTAATTATCAGTTTTCTATGTTTATTTTTCAATCTCTTTTTAAGTCAATAGACGTAGACAGTTTGAGATGACATAAAACAATTTTAGTTAAATAAAGATAAAAATATGTTAATTAGAGTGAGAGAGAGAGAGTGATGTTACAAGGTCCATCCAAGTCAGGTGAGCGGGCAGTGAAATCACGTACACACTACCGCCATCCCACCCCCGTGTTTGTCGCCTCCATTATACAGTTTTACTTTTCTTTTTTTATTAATTAAATTAAATTAAATTAAATCATATCAAAACAAAAGAATTGTATGTCAATGCTTCTTCCTCCGCCGGTATTATTCTTTCTTGCCTTTCCTGTTGTATACTTGTAACAATTTCGCCTTCCCAAATATCTATGTATAATAATAATATTATTATTTTTTTGATAAATCGAATACTAAAAAAGATTACACAACCATATATTACAATAAGGGATGTGATCCTCACACACCACCTCCACATGCATATACGGCTCGTATAGGCTTATACGGTCGTATAGGGTATACATGCCTGATAAAGGGACAAAAAAACAGTTTTTGCAGCCTATACGACCGTATAGGCATTAAATGTCTCGTATTGTATTCAGACAAAACCACAAAAGCTATACGATCGTATAGGGCTATACGACCGTATAGAAAAATAAAAGCTACACGGTCGTATAGGGCTATACGACCGTATGAAAAACATTTGCAGAAACATTCAGACTGCCTTAATCGCTGCCGGAAAACGATTTAAAAAAAACCTCAAATTTTGGGGTGCATTTTTATTTTAATGTATGTTGACTAGATGTTAAAAAAACCTCAAATTTTTATTACATGTAAGCAACAAATATGCCTAAATAGTCTTGAGCTTTTGACGAGCTAAGTTTGAGCTCAACATTTAAACCCGTTAAGATAAATGAACCAAATACGACTCGTATAAATAACATATATTGTATATATGGTCATCATTTAAAAAAAAAGTGTCTATAAACGAGCCAAATACGACCCGTATAAATCAGATATATTGTACATATGGTCATCATTTCTTCTTTTAAAAAAAGTGTCTATACGGCCGTATAGGCCTATACGACCCGTATAGGCCTATACGAGGCACAATAAACGATGGCAGACAACCTCTGACACGATTCAGGTCCTATACGACCGTATAGCCTTATACTAGCCGTATAGGACAAAAAATGGTGTATGAAGATCCAGGGTGGTGTGGGAGGATCCCTTGCCTACAATAATAGGTCAAGTTATTCTATAAAGGGTAACAAAAATGAGAAGGGTGAGAAGCCATAAATAATTGACATGTGTCAAGTGGGGACCAAAAGAAAAAGGGTATAGGTACACATTTTCTCTCTCCACATGCAAGACACATGTTAATACCCTCATCATTTTATAACGTTTATAACTTTTTCGTATGATATTTTTTTTAAAAAAATTTGTATCATAATAACAAGCGTTTTTTTATCTTTAATATGGGTATAATTTTTGTTATATAAAATTTAAAACAAAAATCACGTCATTGTGTCTTAATGCAAACCATTGTGTCTTTTCGCTTATCATTGTGTCTTTTTTCGTCATTGTGTCTTTTCGCACACCATTGTGTGTTTTTGCGTCATTATGTATTTTCGTCATTATGTCTTTCAACTCATCATTATGTTTTTTTAAAAACTAATCACACCGTTGTGCAATAATAATATGTAAAAATAATGATAAAATAACAACAAATTATCTAATACATAAAACACAATGATTAATACATGTTACACAATAACTTGAAACGTAAAACACAATGGTGAATACATATAACACAATGATCTAAAACGTATGACACAATGGTGAATACGTATAACACAATGATCTAAAACATAAGACACAATGATGGATATATATAACACAATCACTTGAAACGTAAAACACAATGGAAACAAGATATTACACAATGACACAATGAACAACAAAAAACACAATTAAAAAACCCATTAATTTTTTTTATTTTTATATAACAATATAATACTCATATTAAAGATAAAAAAACGCTTATTATTATGATGAATTTTTTTTAAAAAAATAATGTCGTATGAAAAAGTTATGGACATTTTAAAATGATGAGGGGAATTGACATGTGTCTTGCATGTGGAGAGAAAGTAAACAAAGGTGGGTAATTACCTTCATGCCTTTTCCATCAATATTTATTTATTAAATTAATCCTAGTAATTCAAATCTAAGATCAATGAACTGAATTCCTTCTCACATTTCTCATTTTTGTTGTCATTTGTATTTTAACTTTACCCTACAATAATAATACTTTAATATAATGATTGAGAAACATACATGTATATATATAAATAAATAAATAAATAAATAAATATACATGACAACTTTAATTTTACACACATTTAAGTTTGTTAAATGTAGATTGGATTTTTATATTTTCAATTTTTACTTATCGGCCATGATTGATCTCAATCATAACTTGGTTATAGACGGTCCTAATTTTTACTTATCGGCCATGATTGATCTCAATCATGAAAGACACGTTAGAGATTAACATGTTGTGAAAGACGTATTGAGACCAAACATATCATGAAAAACATATTTATAGAAGATATTTCTAAAAGCTTTTTATACGAGGACACAAATAAAATCTTTATCCATAAAGAAACATTTTGTAATTTTCCTTACAATGTTTCATTAATGTCATTGTCATCCCTATGAATCAACTTGAGTGCAAGTGAAATATAGTGAAATAGGTTCCCAAGAAAGATAAATAAGTTATGAATAATATTACTCGAATTTCAGAGAAAGAAAAAAAGAAACGAGGAAGGTATGGGGGTTCGTGAAGAGTAGAGTACGAGTATCACAAGGAGTTATGGGGACTCGTTTTGCAGGAACGGAGTGGCGTGACGGGTACGTGCCATTGACTGACCCAACCCAACCCAACCCAACCCAACCCAAGCTCCAACTCCTAGAACCACAACAACAAGAACATTACCACTCTACCTTGTTTTTTTATATAATATACATGCTTATTGTTATTTGTTTCCCAAAGCAAGCGTGTAACCCGAATCCTGATATGCTAATGAGGTGATTATTTTTTCTAATGATTTTACATGTATCATTTAAAGAAAATTGAGTATACAACGTATAAATAATCTTATGTTTTTTCTATCCGTATAGCGGTATCGACATGATTTTTAAATAAAGTCATAGGATGTTGAGTCTTTGAATAAGCATAACTTATCATCTACACTTCTAAACTAAAAAAATTTGAATCATATCATCTGCATGTCAACACAACAAAACAAAATAAAAAACTCCACAAACACTTTTTCTTTACATTTTTATTTCCTAAGGTCATATGTGAAGGGTAAATGTAAATCCCTTGTAAAGCCTAAAGGTACTACAAGTAGTAACTATGTCTTCACTATGGTGCATTTGAAGGCGAAATACGGAAAACCCTTCAATGATAGAACGCAATGCATAGAAGGCGTATATATTAGGGTGAAATATAGAGACAAAATGACTCTTAGGTTGGAATGTTTGGTGCAACTTTGTTTTCTAGTCTTGGTCATTTTGTTTTGCCCTTGTAATGTTTCTAGCATGTTGCTATACTTTTGGTTTCATATATTATTTTCTTTGGTTTCTTTAAGAATTCAACTAAATCAAAAGAGTTTGATTACAAGTTGTAATCAACTAATCAAGTTGTAAATGTATTAAACGAACAAACGTAACATACTAGAAAAAGTTTAATCAAACTTTTCTTAGTGTTTAGATCAAGGCGATGTAAAGAATGTGCAACTTTCTGTAATTGTTACTAATGTTTATAAAATACGACAATTTTAAAATTTAAAACCTTTTTATACTTCAATGCATCAGTTTCTCAAGTATATCATCATGTTGCGATAATACTTGTATTTGTCAAAGTGAATACCTTTTTTTCTTTTCATTTATCTCACCAAGCTTTAAAATCCCCCTTTACCTAATATGTGTACATGTTATATAGGAAAAATTCTCAAAATATTCTAAATTTGCTCCATCAGAATCGTTTTTTTAGATTTGTCCCTCTTTTAACGCATTGCAAGTGATGTATTAGGTAGTCTAGCCGACGAATTAGCTAACACATAGTCAACAATGCGTTAGGCCTCTAAACACATGGTCAATGATATGCTAGACCTCTAAACACCTGGTCAAAGATGTGTAAGACATACAAACACATGGTTAAATATGTGTTAGCTTCTTATTTGTTTTTTAATATTATAATATCATAACTAACTTTACTTATATTTTGTTTTCTTTTATAACTTTTAATATATCAAGTTTTATATAATTTTGAATATATCATTGAGATGTTTTTTATCTATAAAACGAAATAAATTTTACACAAAACTGAGCCGTGTTAAATTAATATCAAAATGTTCACTAAAATTTGATCCGACATGGTTTTAAAAAAAATCATGTCTACATGTTGAAAAAAAACATGTCTCGACGGTATATATTTGAAATTATATAAAACTTTATATGTTAAAAGTTATAAAAGAAAACAAAATATAAGTAAAAGTAGTTATGATATTATAATATTAAAAAATTAAAGAAGAGACTAATACATTTTTTACCATGTGTTTGGATGCCTAACACATCTTTGACTATGTGTTTTGGAGGTCTAACAAATCGTTGACTACGTGCTTTTAGGCATAACACATAATTGACTATGTGTTAGCTAACTCGTCAACGGGACTACCTAACACATCGTCAGCGATGCGTTAAAAAAGCGAAAAATCTGGAAAAACGATTTTGATTAAACAAATTTGTAATCTCCTATCATTAAGGGGCTATATTGAGAATTTTCCCTAAGTAAAATTAGTTATGATATTATAATATTTAAAACATAAAGAAGAGGCTAATAAAACTTTGACCATGTGTTTGGATGACTGACACATCTTTGACTACGTGTTTGGAGTTCTAACACATTGTTGACTACGTGTTTTGAGGGACAAATATGAAAAACGATAACTATGTGTTAGCTAACTTGTCATCGGGACTACCTAACACATCGTCGTCGATATGTTAAAAGAGGGACAGATCTGAAAAACGATTTTGATGGGATAAATTTGGAATCTCCCATCATTACGCCTTGTTCTTGAGTTTTTTAACCAAGGAAAGAAAAGGAAAGGAGAGGGAATGATAAGAAAGGGAAGGGAAGGAAAATTTTTTTAATTAGGTGAGTTCTTGAGTTTGAAGGAAATTAGAGGAAAGGAAAGGATAACTATGTTAAAAAATAGTTATCCTTAGTAATCATCCCATTTTTGAGAGGATAACTTATTGGGAAAATACATTAATTTAATCCATCCTAACTCCTCATACTCCTTTCCTTTCAATCCTAAAAAAAACTCAAGAACACCCATTTTTTAATTATCCTTAGTTTTCCTTTCTTTTCCCTACTTTAAAAAAAACTCAAGAACAGAACGTAAAATGACTATATTGGGAATTTTCCATATTATTTATACCACTAAATAATTACCTTTGAATGTTATTTTTTTAAAATCTTATATAACTAACATTTTACGCAACATTAATATATTACTATCTTTTCAACTCATGTATCAGTAGTAACTAGTAACATGTCATAGTTACCATCTCATTTTAAACATATTTGTTTGACATGAGGCTAATTAATATTAATGTTAACTGTGATGGTTTTATGTGAAATGATCCATATTCAGATTTTCAGGTACATGGACGAAGATTTGGCATTATGGGACGAAATCTAGCAATGACAAATACGACAATATAGTCACAGAACGACAGGCCATGTTCAAATATACACAACCGCACCATCGATGATTAACTCAAGGAAATGCAAGGTTGACAGACCATGGTGCTTAAATATTAATAGGTACGTGTAGGACAAACATGACACTTTATACTGTTGTACATATTCTATACTATAAGCGAAAACGTCTTTAAACTTATAAATAGATAATGTAAGGAGAACCGAGAGAACGATTATTAGTGGTACAAACAACTGATATTGAAGCTAGAACCACCCAGAGTTGATGTTCAATCAGTTCTATACCTTTGTTTCCACCATTTTTTTTCTTTGCTCTTATATATGTTCTCTTTTTAACTTGGATTAGCTTGAAGTAATTAGGTAATTTCCACTAACCAATAAACCCTAGCTTTTGAAACAAATATTCTTAAATCTTGATTATCTAATTGTGTATTTTGACGTTTTAATCAGCAGGTTGATTTTCATGAGCATTTTTTTAAACTATTATTATGGATTCATGAATGCCATTTAGCAACTTTTCAGAATTATCAAGATTCAAGAACCAGACGTACAAAAATTAAAAAAGTGTACGTGCTGATCGGGTTAATTTCCACTGGGTCTTTGATATGGGCTAGTAAAAGTGACATGTAAAAGAAAAAATTCAAGTATCATTGCATTACAGCATAACTTTAAGGGAAAATTCCCAAAATAGGCGTTTATGAATACGTTTTTCAGGTTTTAGGTGTCATTTCAAACAAATTCTCAAAATAGGTATTATAAACTAGTCGTGACGAATAGTTTATGATTGTCAACGAGTAGTTTGTATAACCAATAAAAATTTGCCACGTGTCTATAAACTAACCGTAACGACCAGTTTCACTAATCATCTACTCGTAAAGATTAAATAAGTTTAAAGCCTCGTAATCGACGCCCACGAGTAAATAAGATATCCTTTAGTCGCGACGAGCAGATTATAAAACCTTAATAGTCGCGAGTAGCTTATCAAACTAACCATGACGATGAGTTTGATTACCAAATGCATCGAACCGGTTTGTTTTTCAAAACACTAACCGGATTGGTTAGTTTGTTTAGTCAACTAGTCGTTACGAGTAGATATTGGTCAACGATTACTTTACATCTATTATACGAGTATTTTATTGGTAATTAACTCATCTCGATAAGTTTACCCGGTAAACATTACTCATACGAGTAGTTCATATCTAGTTAACTCAACCTGACTAGCTTACCTTGTTTATATTCCCTATACGAGTATTTATTAGTAATTAACTCGTTCTGATAAGTTTACCAGATTTACATTAACGATACGAGTAATTTATTGGTTGTTAACTCGTCGCGTCTAGTTTACCTTGTTTACATTACCGATACGAGCAGTTAATTAGTAACAAACTCGTCTTGACTAGTATAACATAACAATCTACTCGTCTCTTTACTTTATAGTCTAAACTAGTCGTTACAATGTTGTTTTGAAGTTCTTGGGTTTATAAAAATGTCATGATCTTGTTGTTTTGAACCCGCATATCAATGGAGGAGGAAATTGATAATATTGTAGTTTTATAAAACGTAGACATAAACGACTTCATTTGGTCTTCCTTTAGCACGTTTTATAAAAAGCTTCATGTCATAGTCGTCGTGTACATACGCCGGATATGAGTAATTACAGAATTTATAAGATAATCGTTTAACATGACCTATTTTAAAACGACTAATAACCAAATCTATAAACTCACAATAACCGAACATCAAAGACAGAGATACACCTTGTCGTCCACAATCAAACAAAACATACTTAGTAGCTCCTTTTGTTTCTTCCAACTTTCCTCCGTAACAAACTACAATATTATCAATTTCCTCCTCCATTGATGTGTGGGTTCAAAACAACAAGAACATGACATTTATATAAACCCAAGAACTTCAAAACAACATTGAAACGACTAGTTTAGACTATAAAGTAAGGAGACGAGTAGATTGTTATGTTAAACTAGTCAAGACGAGTTTGTTACAAATTAACTACTCGTATCGGTAATGTAAACCAGACGCAACGAGTTAACTACCAATAAATTACTCGTATCGTTAATATAAATCTGGTAAACTTATCAGAACGAGTTAATTACTAATAAAATACTCGTATCGGGAATATAAACAAGGTAAACTAGTCAGGACGAGTTAACTAGACATGAACTACTCGTATGAGTAATGTTTACCAGGTAAACTTATCGAGACTAGTTAATTACCAATAAAACACTCGTATAATGGATGTAAAGTAATCATTGACCAATATCTACTCGTAACGACTAGTTGACCAAACAAAATGGTTCGATGCATTTGGTAATCAAACTCATCGTCATGGTTAGTTTGATAAGCTACTCGCGACTATTAAGGTTTTATAATCTGCTCGTCGCGACTAAAGGATATCTTATTTACTCGTGAGCGTCGATTACGAGGCTTTAAACTTATTTAATCTTTACGAGTAGATGATTAGTGAAACTGGTCGTTATGGTTAGTTTATAGACACGTGGCAAATTTTTATTGGTTATACAAACTACTCGTTGACAATCATAAACTATTCGTCACGACTAGTTTATAATACCTATTTTGAGAATTTGTTTGAAATGACATCTAAAACCTGAAAAACGTATTCATAAACGCCTATATTGAGAATTTTCCATAACTTTAAATATAAACCTCTAGACCAACCTTTTTTTCTTGAATTGGTCAACTTATGTGGGCATAATTAAAGAAGTTCAAGAGAAAGAAGCGTAGAAATGTACAATTACAGTTTTACAAAAAGTGGCACCTCTATTTATATTTTACAAATGAAGGAACCACTATTTTGCATGAGTTTATAAAAACAATAAATTTTGTTGCCATAAATTGTGAAATAACCGGGCAAGTTATATAAATACTGAAGAAACACAGATCCGATCTCCGGGTATGGGTCCTGGATCCAATGAGTCCACAGGGTAAAATACGATAATTACTAACACGGTATGAGTATGACTTCTCAAAGTCCAGTGACCGGAAAACCTGCAAAACAGACACCATGAGTCTCGTTACAGGAAGGACAAGAGGGGGAGTCTTCCTGTAACCACCCTCCGGCGTGAGAATCAGTAACGTTCGTAAAGGAGAAAGTACTGAAAACTAAGTAGACTAAGTGTAGTCAGAGTACATGTGAGTCAGAATGATTGTGAGTGAATGAATACCTCATATGGTTTGACAAGGTATTTATAGCCGAAGGATTAGGAAGATGATTGAGCCAGCTGTCCTCTTCTAGAAGGCCTTGATAACTTCCTGGACGCGTGTCCTTCTGTGATAGGTTGAGCTATACATCCCATGTGCATGGGTATAACAACCTGGACACGCGTCACCTTATGATATGACAGATTGCACCCTGGCCATGTGCACGGTTATAACAACCTGGCCAGGTGTCATTTGTTCATTGGTAAATAAGTCACGTATTCTTCAAGTAACAATCGTGGACATTCTTCTAGAAGGTAGTTAATTGGTGACAGCTGTCCCGTTGGCATTTTCTTCCGGTCATTTTGGCGGGCAAACGTCATGTCCTGCGGATGACTTCTGAGGGTGCCAGGATGCTTCCGCGTATGGTACGAGGACGTTCTTCCTCTACTGTGATATGCGGGTGATCCATATGTCCCGCGGGTGTTATGTGAGGAGCTCCTTTATGACCCGCGGGTGGTACTTAAAGGTATTTGAGTCTTTTTGATACTCCATCTCTATAAATACTCTATAAATACCAAGTTTGATAACTTTTAAGTAACAAACAAAGACGACGTGGTACTAGATCAGAACGCTTAGAAAACTTATAATTAACTTGGTAAGGCTTTGAAAAAACCACATACTTTATCTCAAAGATAAAAGTGAGAACTCTCGTTTACAAAGTTGCTTGAAAGTAGGGTGTCACTCGAGTTTTGGGTTCTTTGGTTTCAGGTCACTCAGATGGGCCAGTGAAGTGTCAAAATGAGTTTGGTATGTAACATGAAGCATTGTTATACACCGATTGTGCCTTTTATGGGCTAGCTGTAAATTGAGTTTGGGCTGGCTATGGTTTCTATACATACACCTGCTAAAAATAAGAACGTAATTGACTTGTAATTCTAGTTGGTATGTTAGTGAAAAGTGAAAAACAGAATTAAAGTAGATCATCTGGATTGGGCCTCATGGTATAACTTTTCTTTAGCAGGTGTTTCTTGTTGTTACATTTGTCTTATATTTCTAGCTTCTTGCTATTTATTTATAAGAGACCCCAGTGCTAAAAAAACTGTCAGGCACATTTACCAGATCAACAACAATGATTTTTTTGTTATATAATTTAGGTAAAAGTCCTTATGATACACTAACAAAAGCTTTTAAGCATTTTCAAAACTTAAATAAATGGAAAGATTTTCAAAATAGGCTAATCAACTAAAAGAATTCTCAACATAGGCACGAAGTTATTTCCTCCTCAAAATAGGCATGGATACTCACGTCTTGACATATAAGCCGCTTAGGCATCATTAGGCACCAATGGCCCGAAAAAAAAGAGCATGTAAAATGGCATGTCAAAATGGTATTCTAACATATCTCACGATAGGGTTATTAAGGAACCTAAACAGCGATGAAAAAGCTATGAAGGAGGCGGGAGAGTTTTCAAAGACGTCTAAGGTGCTCGGTTAGCTTGCTTGGATCCTACACACTGATTATTAGGCACCCGTAGCCTAGATAGTTTCCAAAAACACCTAAAAAGTTGCATTGTTAGGCTCCTCTAGACCCCACACGCTAATGATAGTGCACTCTCTCAGCCTTGATAATTCCCAAAGAGGAATAAAAAAGGCGCGCCTTGGCTCATTTGGATCCGACACGCTTAAGAATATGCCACCATGATGGGCCCCACACCTTCCTAACCTTTTCATTGTCGTGTAGGCTCCTCTGTAGCCGTATCGTGACACATATTAGAATTTCGTTTTGTCAAGTCATTTTTATATGATATTCTGGGTCGGCTCTTAATATATAGCAAACCTGATCCAGCTAAAACTAAAATTAAAACTTTGGGTCTTACTAATTAACAATTCTAATGAAACTGGTTTCTTCTTCATTTGATAATCAGGAATGATCATTGATCTAGTAGGTTTCACTTATTACACATTCAAAACCAAAACACAAGCATATATAACATGCATGCATGACAAAGAATCCAAACCCTAAAAGTAGAAACCATAAACAAACTGTAAACTAACTCTTCTTAACTGCTCAAAAATACCAAACACATAAACATCATCTAGCTAGCTGGATCATTTCTCAACCGTAAATCTTGTTGCATCCTCAAGTTTGTTATGATAAGTTCCAGTGGGAGTAACCGGCAATCTAGACATGAAGGTATGAGTATGAACAGCCTCTTGCTCAAAATTCAACGAGTAACTTAACGGATCATACGCAAAATCTGTTGAAGAACAACGCTGCCGCCGGTGCCGACGAATGATAACCTCTCCTGGGCTGCAATCCAACAGTGTTGCAAGATCATTAATATTCTTGAAAGTTGAACGTAAGAAACTATTAGATGAAGGTGATTTCTTGATGGGTGGATGATCATGAGTTGGTGTATTATTAATTGGTGAATGCAGATGAGAATCTGACTGGCGACGGTTGCAGAAACAAGCTGGGATCTTGAGTGTTGGTTTTGGTCGTGATCTTGATCTGTCACGGATAGATGGCGATGGGGTTTGGTGATCTTGGTCCATTGTTAGTTTGTTGCAGAGAGCGAGGTTTGGTTAGGGTTTTGGAAATTAATGGGAAGATGGTGTGTGTGTGGCCGTTGGATATATATGTGGAGATGGAAGTTATAATTTCTTGTTTTATAATATTCCTGATTTCTCTCCAACTATATAGTAGTTAGTATTCACTCAAGAATTTATTAGCAATACATTTGATTTCAGTTTTTTTTAGTCTGATTCATTGTATTATTCATTGTTAAAGTAACAGAAATGATATATTATCCCTGATGATTTTTAATGGCCAAATGATAAGTCTTCGTTTGAAAAGTTAGCAATTGCCCTCATATATTATGTCGTCTTAACATTGAGTGATGGGCGGGTTCCACATATGGATGCCAATTTATGACACAACCTGAATGCTACACGGAAATGATTATCAGCTTTTCGGTTAGCATATCTAACACCTTTAAAATACATGTAAAGTGTTTGGGTCGACATCCTTAATTAAATGGGTTGTGTTTAGGTTTACATGTTTAATTTAACCAAGGTCGACATCCTGATTAGTTATATAGGTCGACCCATTAACCCGTTTATGAGCAGTTTAGTTCAAATTTTCCTTGTTTACAATTTTCTATTTAACTAAAAAAGTTAAAATATAGCTTTGTTCATGTGATTGACGTTATACTTGGAGAATTTAGTTCTATGTAGATGACATAAAAGGCAAAAAGCTTGCTCCAAGTATGTTTTGGTAGAGGTATACAAACCAGTTTTTCATCAAACAGGTTTCATTTTGGGTCAGCAAAAGTCTAAACATGCTTTTGCCTAAACCGGTTCTGATTCCATAACAGTCAGGCTTAGGTTAACAAAAGTTAAAACATACCAGTTCAGTTCAGGTTTAGGTCAACAAAAGTCAAAACATATTAGTTCAGGTTTAGGTCAACATATCAGTTCATGTTTAGGTCAACAAAAGTCAGAACATATCAGTTCAGGTTTAGGTCAACAAAAGTCAAAACAGGCTTTTGCCTGAACCAGATCTGGTTCCATATCAATTCCAGTTTGGGTCAACAAAAGTCAAACCAGGCTTTTGCCTAAACCAGTTCCCAACCAGTAATAAAGGTTAAAAAGGATCACTTCGTTGATTTTAACTGGTTCTGAACTCCGAACCTGTTTCAATGGAGGGATTCCCAACCCGGTTTGGAACAATATTGTATACAACATAATAAAACATTTGCTTTATTAATTCCCACTATGAATATGGTAAACTTTTTTCATATAAATTTACCAAAGAACTTTCAGTTAAACATAAACTGAATTTAGGCATCAAGTCAACAAAACACCTAGGATGTTTTCCAAATGTACCATCAGTGGCTTCAAATGGAACCTAGTCAAATTGCACACTGACAAACAAACATACCCAATAATCAAAGGCAATCACACAACAAAACAACACAAAAACAGTAATAATGGTCAAAACTTGTTGCAATTTACATATATAAAAAAAAGGAATATAAGGATTCTAGATTGTGTTCTACATTGATAAAGGAAGAAGCATCCTTCGCTTCTTCTTGTGTGCCAGTTTTACATGTTTGGTAACCTTCATACATAATAACAGCAGCAACGTGACGCTAGCTAATACTAAAGCTAGTTTCAACTGCCTGTAATATAATGAAACCGCGCAGAAAACAAAAAAAGCTAGTATCACAAGTTCCCAAATTACAAAAATCACCACGTCTACCCTGCATCAAGACAAACAAAAGCCCAACACAGCAGTCAGTACTCAGTAGTCTTATAATCTTATGATTGATGAAAATAATAATAATAATAATAATAATAATATTAATAATAATAATAATAATAATAATAACGCTAACCATAATTGTTAACTTTTTAGCGTATACAAAAACAACATCTTGACGTTGTAAGAGCACATACTCTTTTTCTCAATGACTTTTTAATATCCCTTAAATCATTCATTCATTCCCAATCTTTGTCTACAAAATTGGGGATGTGAACAAGCCAAGTTGTGCATGAGCTATTCGAGATCGGCTCGTTAAAAGCTAAAACCAAGCTGAGCCTAAAAATAAGCTTGTTTAATAAACGAGCCTGAGGTTGAGCCTAAAAATAAGGTGTTTTAATAAACGAGCACGAGGTTGAGCCTAAAAATAAGCTTGTTTAATAAACGAGCACGAGCTCAAGTTGGTTTGTGAGCGTAAACGAGCCTACTATTTATATTATTTTTATTTCATATACTACATATATATTTATTTAATAATTATAAACACAAATTAAGATAAAAACAACTAAATAATATATATTATATTATAATATAAAAACATAAAAATATGTAAAACATAATTATATTTGTATATAGTAATTACTTGATGAATAATAAACGAGGTGATATCGCGGTTTAAAATGAAGTTCGAAACAAGCCGAGCTAGAGGTCTCTTTAAATTAAGCGAGCTGAGCTTAGACTGGACTCAGCTAGCCCTATACAAGATTATAATTTTAATATACATGTCTAAGAAATATGCATTAGATTTAGGTTTAGAAAGCTTGAGTATTAACAAAATCACAATATTTCCCCCCTTTAATCTATATCTCAAAACAACTCTTTAATATCCCCTAATCATCCCCATCTATTTCCACAAAATTACTTAAAAAGTAGATATAATTTTCATAGAAATAAGCATTAGATTTAACAAGAAGAAGCCTCCTGCATATAAAAAGTAAATATTTTTGGATTGACAACAATGAAGTGTTTGATTAACTAGTGGGCATAATATGTGGTTATTGTGCTATGGTGGCATAACTTGGGATTACAAAAAAAAAAAAAAAAAAACAATTTGTAACCTAAATTCACAAAACCCCTATTCAGAAGCAGAATGAATATAGAATTGAGATACAATCAATGAATGAATTTGAAAACCCTAATTAACAAATAAATGGATAGTAGTACGTACCTGGAGGTATAGAGATTAGAAGTAGTGGGAGAGAAGAGAGAGATGGATGCCCAGTCATGCTTCGTCCGAATTTGATACTCGCGTAGCTGTTCCACCAGATTCGATCGCGTTATTATTTTCTTGTCTTGGTGAATAGAATTCGATCGAGATAGCATCATCGTGTCTTCTATGAATGATTTCTAATTCTATCCTACAACTCAGAACTCATCAGCTCATCCAACAGTAGCCGCTGGAAAACCTGATCGAATCGTAGCAATTGACTGACGGCGATTGTAGGTGATGAATTCGGTTTAAAACTTGCAATAATAATAATAATAATAATAATTAGGGGATTAGGTCTGTGATGGATGAAGAATAAATTCAACCCTATTTGAATGAATGAATAAATGGTGGTTTCAGTTACACCTTACTTTACTTTCGTCAACCAACACTATTACTCAGTCAAATGGGGCGACCCAACTCCAACTCAAGACAAACGAATTTATCAAATATTTACTTACTAGGGTATAACACGGGTGGAAAAACATGTCAACAAACATAATAAATTTAAACAACAAATTCATGTAACACAAAATTTATTCAAATTTTCGGACCAAAACGTTAACCATTTACATTGTCTAGATATTAAAAGTTAAAAGTTACAATTAGTTAATTTACATTGAACAACCAAAAAACATCAATAAAATACATAAACATGTTCTTTCATATTAAAACACCATCAACTTCTTCAAACAATCTATCAAAATAAACTCAATTTACTTCACCACCTAAAAATATATTAAAACAATATCATCCAAATTAAATAGACCATAATAATATATCTAATAATGAGTAACATTTGAACATTAATAAAGTTTTTTTTATTAAATTGTTGTTTTTATTAAAACAAAAAAACATATAACAACAAACAAAGTAAAATAACAACATAAAACATCATTCTAAATTAAACTATTAAACCAAAAAGATATATCAATAAAAACATTTTTTTGGCTATCATTTTATAACTAACAAATTTGATACTATTTCAAAACAACCTGTTTTGAAGTATTTTCAAAATAGTTACAAAATATAAAAAAAATTAGAATTAGTCAACTTCAAAAAATTATAAAATTGTTTTTGACTTTTGACCAATCTTACAACAAACTTTTAAATCACTTACATTAATATTTTGTTAAATTTGAAAAACTTAATAACGTTTTACAATAAATGAATTCTCAAATAACTTTGGTATTAAAAAATTTTATGTTGACTTTGAAAACAAATAAAGCTGAGAAAATATGACTAATTAATTTAGAAATAATTACAAAAATGAAAATCAAATTGGTTAATTTGAAAACTTCAAAAAATTATGGAAAGATTTTAAAATGAGTTTAAAATTATGGAGAGTATTAAAATCTTTAAAACTTTGTTGAAAGATTAGTCAAATTACGAATTTAAAAGGAGTTTAAATATGTTAATTAAATTGTATTAAAAACATTAATACAATTTATTGAGTTTACTATCCTTATTAATTATTTAAACAAATAAGGATAGTCAAACTCAATAAATTGTATTAATATGATACTTAAACCTTGTTGCAAGTAAGACTCAGAAATTTATTTAAGTTATAACTTATTCATTCGGTTTTTTAACAAATAAGGAAAGTCAAAAGATATAAATTGTAATAATTGGATAATTAGGTTATTATATCGGTCAAACCACAAATTAAGGAATAAGTTTATAAAAATGAAAAAAATTAAAAACATAAAAAAGAGTTGTTCATTCGGTTTTTTTAAAAAATAAGGGATGTCAAACTTTATAAAGTGTCATAATTGGATTCTAAAATTTGTATAAATCTTAAAATGTAAACTAATATGAATGGTCAAAAACGATTTAATATGAATGGTCAAATACTTAAATCGGTCGGAAATTTATTTAAGTTATAACTTATTCATTCGGTTTTTTAACAAATAAGGAAAGTCAAAAAAATATAAATTGTAATAATGGAATAATTATGTTATTATTTCGGTCAAACCACAAATTAAGGAATGAGTTTATAAAAATGAAAAAAATTAAAAACATAAAAAGTGGTTGTTCATTCGTTTTTTTTTAAATAAGAATATCAAACTTTATAAAGTGCCATAAATGAATTCTTAAATGTGTATAATCTAAAAATGTAAACTAATATGAATGGTCAAAAACGATTTAATTTGAATGGTCAAATACTTAAATCAGTTGGAAATTTATTTAAGTTATAACTTATTCATTCGGTTTTTTTAACAAATAAGAAAAGTCAAAAAATATAAATTGTAATAATGGGATAATTATGTTATTATTTCGGTCAAACCACAAATTAAGAAATGAGTTTATAAAAATGGAAAAATTAAAAACATAAAAAAGGGTTGTTCATTCTGTTAAAAAAAAAAGAATGTCAAACTATATAAATTGTATTAATGAGATTCTTCTATGTGTATAAATCTAAAAATGTAAACTGATATAAGATTGAAAATTATAATGAGATTTTAAGTTAGACGGAATATTTGTCACTTAACTGGAAGTCGACAAAAACAATAGAATAATGATTATATTAATATAGGTAATTTAATTTATATTATAATCTTATAAATAAGAAATATACATGAATATTAAAAAAAATATACATCAATATTACAAAATTTTAAAAAATACATCTTATTAACTAATGTACTATCCATGCAATTAGCTTATATGAGTCGGAACAATAACCTGAAATGATAAAGTCAAATATTAATAGTCATATTATGGAAGATTTTTAATTATAATTTTATAACCGGAAAATTTGAATGGTCTTACCAGAAAAACGAAATAGTGATAATGACGATGGTATCTCCGATTTTTATTTAGAATGTAAAATAAAATATTCCGTATATCAATCGGGACATTAACCTGAAATAATTAAGTTTTGTTATAACATTGATATTATGGAAGATTTGAATTATGATTTATAACCGGAAAACCTAAATTGGCCTTACCGGAAAAAGAATAATGATAATGTCCATGGATGAAATTGATTTTTATTTAGAACCTAGAAGAACAACATATAAAAAAACAGGAAAAATATAAAACTTCAAATAAATATAAAACAACCATTGTTATAGGTATAACACATGAATAGAAAAACTTACCGGAAAAACGTAAATACGTAGAAATATTAGCTTCATCGCCGTTTTTGATTTAGAACCTAAACTGATTTTAAAAAAAATCAGTTCACAATAAAAATAAAGATAAAAAGGTTAGATCTACAATAACCGGAAGAAAATATGATGTTGCCGGAAAAAGATATAACCTTGCCGGAAAATCATATAACATTGTTGGTCATTAGAGTATAATATATAACCTTACCGGAAAACGATTAATCTCGATCTACATTACCAGAATATAGAAGATGGTGGATGATGGAATTAGTTAGCACAGAGAGAGAGAGAGAGAGAGAGATTAAAATAATTAGGGTGGAAAATTCTAAGGTTTAAATCAATGTTTTCAGACCCGGCCCGTACATCAACCCGGACTCGAAAAAAATCATATATGTGTGTATATACATATATATATATATTTATATTGTATTTAGCATTTTGTAATTAATGTAATTGATATTGTTTGTTTCAAGTCCATCGATCTAAACACAAGACACTAAATTATAGAAATGATTGTTACCAATTGTAGATATTCCATATTTATTGGATGAATCAATCTCTAATAATGACCATTTATAGTGGTTTTTAATATGTATAATATATCTTTCATATATAAAACAAATTACAAGCCTTGGTTAGTTGGCTATTGTTGTATTTACTAACTTGGCATCTCGGTTTTTCACCCAAGTTTGATTCTCAGCGCATACACTATTTTGATTTAACAAAAAACAAAGATTTTATAGTGTGTGAGATGACACATGTCAGAATATTAGAACACATGAGAATGGAAACATGTTGACTGGATTGCACGTGTGGACAGCCTAGAAGAAGGCCATGTGTCCACATTGTATTGTTTTAATAGTATTTAAAGATTACTTACCCATAAATATACGTCACCATGGTCTTCATCATCCGTATACGAGTCCTAGCGAAACATCTTCGTTAGTTGACCGTAGTTCAAGTGATCGAATCAAGACATTGAAAACTTTAGTTCAAAAACGGGAGATCTTGAATTCATGTTTCATCTTCGGGTCGAACGAGTCTCCCTTGAGGACGTGCCATCCTAGCACCCTTGGTTCCTTACGTAGGGAAAAGAGATGATCGGGTGGACCAGTGACCCCTTGGTAGTTAAAATGCATGGCCGCCCTAGACCCAATCCTGGGCTCAGCGATCGTTTAGGGCACACTTTCGATGGAGGGCACAAAAGTTTTAAGCTTTTTTTAATATGTAAGTATATTTATTAATCAGTTATTTTAAACATTAACCAGTGAAATTGAGCTGATTGCTTGTGAAATAATTAGAAAAGAGTAGGAAAAAGATATAACAAAAAAAAATAAAAATCGGCAGGTGTATTGAGTTAAAGGGCTTGAGTTAGGAGTTTTCGGTGTTAAGGAGATGATAAAAATAATAATATTTTATTATATGCCGCCAACCTTTTATCATATCTTTACAAAGAACTTTCTATCCCTTTTTATTATTATTTTTTATATAAATAATACACACTTTAAAGTTTAAATATGCAGGTCCTAGTAATTGAAATGAGTTCATATCTTCATGAAGTAATTTAGCAATCAATCCATTTATAATTGTGTTTGTTTATATAAGCCCTATTCTTCTTACTTGTCGTAGCCACTTGAAACCTCGGAGACGGCCCTGCTAAAATGGTTAGTAGATAATTCAGTTATTGACAACATAAGTCCTTCAGGAAGGCGTCTGAAAAAACGTGGATCTACTCACTGGTAGCAGATCTACTTTCCTCGGGTGTGATTATACTATTTCACCGATGGTTCTTCTGGGTCTGTGTTCTTCCACCTACAAAATGAACAGCGCCGTTACTTACCCCTCAGAAAGGGACAGAGGGGTCCTCTTTGGGGTAACCCTCCGGCGTGAGAATCAGTATATTGTGGAGAAGATGATAATGAGTGTAAAAGAATATCAAGAGTATTGCTGAATAGCTGAATACCCTCTGATTGTGAGACTGTCTGTTTGTATGTAACTGATTGTGAGTGAATGTAATTCAATATGATTGAATGTGATATCACTGCTTGTAACTGTCAATGATTGAGTATGAATCTGTCATCAAAGTGGAGTTGATGCTGTATTTATAATGCTAGGGTTTCCACTGATTGGGCTCAACCTCGTTGGCCTCCTCCAATCGCACTGCGCCACGTGTCCTCTGGGACACCTGGCGCTTTCTCGTTGGTTGTAATCACGTGGTAACACATGTGTCATGCTGAGTTGTCGACCTTTCATTTGGCAGCTGTCAACATCAGCATATTCTTTCTCCTTAAAAAGATGCCTTCTGGAAGGTTGTCTGATGTGCACAATCAAGGTTGCCCTAATCCTGATTTGGATAAGGACGAGGTTGATTATGTGCACGTATGATATGCGCCCACCCTGAGGATGCGCGAGGTCTTCTCTATATTCTCACGCGCAGATATTTCATGCGCAGATGTGATATGCACGAGCATGTGATATGCGCCGCGCGCTGATGCGTTGCGCGCATATGTGATGCGCGAGCATATGTGTGCCTGGGCAGATGTGATATGCACGGGCATGTGATATGCGCCGCGCGCTGATGCGCCGCGCGCATATGCGATGCGCGAGTATATGTGTGCCTGGGCATATGATGCCTGAGCATGTTTTGTATGCGCCATGCGCATAGGTTTTGGCTTTGTGCCTTCATAATGTCTTTATCTTGTGGGTTGACCCGCCTTGCTCGGTGTTGAGGCGGGTACATACCTCTTCAAGCCCCCCCAGTCTAATGTGTGTCTTATCTCGCGCGAGCGCGGTAAGATAGATATTAGACTTACTGATTTGGTCTTTTAAAAGGTGTTTTGTCGTTTTCTTTGTTGTTTCCATCGTTGCGCGTAGTTCTATCCATTTGGTTGAAAACGAAGAGTTGAAAACGAAGGGTCCAAACACGTGGTTAGTTGTTGGTGACGTGCGCCGTAAACATGTCAGACGTTTCGTGTGCTCGAGGTGCTACAGTTGCCTTTCACGTCCCCTCACACAGCTGTCTTGAACACGTGTCGCGCTCGCATTGGTTAGCACCTGCGAGTGGGGGCGCGTCTCTGCTCCGTGGCAGGTCCGTTACGTTTTTATGTCCCCTCAACAGTGTTTGGGACACGTGCCGCGCCCTCGTTGGCTTACACCTGCGAGTGGGGGCGCGTGAAATCCCATCAGTTACCATTTTTCTCTCTCCTGGGCCTATAAAAGCAGGCCCTTAGGAAATTTTTATCTTCATCTTCATTGTTGCAAATTTTCGATTTTCTGCCTTTCATATTCTGAATTGAGTGTATTCGTCTTTTCGATTTTTCGATTATCTGCTGCTGCAGTTGTATGTCTGATAGTTCAGACTCGTCTAGCCCCTCAATCACCTCTGTTGCCTCTCGAAGACGCCGTGTGAAGTCTGTGGTGATGTCGACATTGAAGCAAAAGGGGAAAGGGAAGAGGGTTGTTGAGACCACATCGGAAGAAGTAGGGAGGACCAAGGCCACCAAAAGGTGGAATGAAATCCTCTGCAAATTGAAGCAGGCGGATCTCGACAACCTCATCGCCTCTCAGGGCTTTCCCACCCTGTTTGGCTGCATGTTGCCTAGGTCCGGGCAAACGGCGGCGGACCCGCCTGCCGGCTATATATCCCTATATAGCCACTTTTTCACCCACTGCAACCTTCGTCTCCCGATAACAAGGTTTGTGGGTGCACTGCTGAAGTTCTATGGGATTCATATATCCCAAGTCCATCCGTTTGGACTCGTGCGTGTGACTCACTTTGAGTTCATGTGCAAATCCCAGCGCGAGGAGCTGACTCCTCGGCGCTTTCAGTATTTTTACAAGCCCAAGATCCAAGACAATTGGATCTCTTTTATTCCTCGCAGTCAGAAGGTGAAGTGCTCCACTGTTTCATTCAAGAGCCTTCATGACTGGTCTGAGAGGTTCTTTTACATTAGGGCTGGTGTGATACCCATCCGTATGACCATGCGCTCTATCTCTTCTGCGCCTGCGGATGAGGGTGTCCTCAAGAACCCAACTGGCGCCTGGGTTAAGAAACTGACCGCCGAACCATCCCCCGCGAAGAAAATTTGCGAGGAGGCGCTGGTGGGGGTCGGCATGAGTAAGCTATGGGCCGACAGCGCGCTTGAGCCCGTTATCCAAGTCGACGGGTTGTGTAAGTTTATTTCATTGCTTTATTTATTTTTTCTGCGCGAACATAATTCTTTTGCTGATATCACTTGACTTGTTTTTGCGCAGTCACCAAGGATTATGTCCTTGCCGCTTATGATGAACAAGTGGAGGGTGGCTCTGTCGCGCTTGGCGCTGGGGAAGTTGGTTTCCCAGATCGCTTCGATGACATGTTCATCCCAGTGGATCTGGAATTTGACTTTGACAGTGACGCGCCTGGTAAGCCTTCGCACTTATGCTCATTCCTTTAGAATACCCAAGTTTATTAACAGTTCTGTTGGTTGTTTTTGCAGATGCGCTTGAAAACTACGAGCTGGAGCTCGCAGAAGAGGAGGAGGAGGAAGAGGAGGCGCCCCTACTAAAGCGCAAAGCTAAGGGGAAATCTGGCGCAGGGGTCAGTAAGAAACAGAAGAAAAATGACACCCCTGTTGCTCATCCCCATGCTCAAACGAAGGGACCTAAGGAAACCCAGGTGTTTACCACCAAGGTTTCTTTAGCTTCCCTGCCTGTGAGAGTGGGCAGACCTCCTGTCCACTTGAGGTATGGTGGCGTCACCTCCTCCGTTCGCGCGGCTGAAGAGAGAAGCAGTGCCGCGCCTGCAACAGGTATACTTTGTTTATCTTCATCTGGCTGAATTGTTATTAAACCTTTGCTCCTTTGAATGTTTGCAGAACCGGCGACGGTAGCAGATCAGCCACAGGCGCCACAAGGTGCTGAGGCTGTGCCGGGGACTGCTTCGGAGTCCCCTGTTCTACCCTCTGAAAAGGGTAGAATGAACTTTATGGCGATGTTCGCCGCGCGAACAGAATTGCGCCAAGGTATGTTTTGCACACTTGTCTTCTTTATTTTTCTTTTGGATTCAGTCATAAACCATTTTTCCTTGTTGATTTGTTCATAGGAGTTGTAGCTGGCGTACAAGTTGCTGGCGACACTCCTGGCGCCGTTGGCGGCGCCGCTGGTTCTGGTCCTGCTCCTGCTAGTGCTGATTCTCCCCTTATTGGGGTTACAAAGGAGCAGGAAGCCGTATTGCGCGCCGAACTGGCGGCGTCGAGACCTCCCTCGCCTCCTCCTACGCGCAGCCCTCTCCGCGAGGCTGGTTTGGAGCCCCCCAGGTCGCAGGAGAAGAGGCCTATTCAAGAAGATGAGGAGGATGAGGGGGCTCAAGCTGAGGACTCCTTGGGAGACCGCGCCAGCCCTGCGATGCCACAAGTCTTCGCAGCGCATACTTCTGGTGGGGCTGGCGCTGACTTTTCTGCTTCATCCCCGCAGGTATGTTTTAATTTGTTGCTCCGCTGCGCGTACCTCCATATAAGTATGTTTATGACTTAGAACATTTCTTGTGTTTTGTAGGAAGGTGACCACGTTTATCGCCCGAGATGGAATATTAATGAAGACAGTTCCTTCCAATCCATGGGCGTATGCGAGGACTTCTGGGCTCATGCCGTGCCTCCTACTGAAAGGAGGTATCAGGAGGAGCGCACCCGCGCTGACTTGCTCAACGATCACATTTTCGCTGGGTCAGCTTTCTTTGCTGCCTCCCAAGAGCTTCATCGCGATTATATTAAAGTACGCGATGCTCTTGTGGCAGCCCAGCAAGAGGCTAAGGTGGCCGCCTGGAACCTTTCTGATGCTCGCGCACGAGCTGAGAAACTCCAGGCGGAGCTCAGCGAAAACCGAGCAAGTGCCAACACCGCCTATATTAAGCGCGGGCATGAGCTCCAAGCTGCGCGGGAGAAGCAGCAGTTGGCGGAGGCCGAAGTTGCCAAGTACGCGCGTAGAGTGCGTGTCTTGGAACAGCAGGCTGAGGCGCGTGACCAAGCTATCGTCCAGAGTATCACTGAAAAATCATCACTGGAGAGCGAGGTTGCGCGCCTGAAGAGGGAGTTGGCGGCCGCGCAGGCCGATAGAGATGAGGCCTTGGCGACGGCGGCGTCCAGCCAGGAAGCACTTGGTGCTGCGCAGGCGGAGAAAGAAAAAATCTTGGCGGCAGCAGCGTCTGATAAGGAGGAGCTAAAAAAGACTAAGGAAACTGTAGAGTTATTAAACTCCCAGGTTCCTGTCCTCGAGACGTCTGTTGCTGGCCTCGCGCAGGATCGCCAATGGCTGGTGTCACAGGGCATGACTCGCTGCGCTTTGGCGATGAAATATTCCGCCGAGTTTCAGGCCCTTGTGATGGACTGCAATGCCGCCGCGCGCTTGGTGGGCCGAGCCGAAGGGTTTACGGATGGGTATGAATATGGCATGTTGAAGAAGAACCCATCCGAGTACCCTTACAAGAGCGACGCGGCCTGCGCGGACATGGCCGCGGTGGGGGAAAAGTATATGAATACTCCCATCCCCATCCTTATGCAGGTACCTTGACCTTAATGAGTTTTACTTGACTAATTTTCCAAGTGTTTTGTACTCAATACTTTTATATTGATTTTGCAGATAGCTGCGCTTGCTGACCAGCCCGACCTCGGCGCGCTAAAGAAGTTGCTCGATGAATGCGAGAGGGCTGGTAGCGATGATGGTGGCGCGGGGGATGTTGCCCCTGCCAGCGGCTCTGGCGCTGCGAATAAATCTGCTCCTGACACCGTCGTGATAGAAGACTCCAATGAGGAGGAAGAACTTGACTATGGTCAGTTCGGAGATGAGGAGCAGGCCGTGCCAGATGCCGCGGGAAATGATGAGGGTGATGAAGTGGCTGACGTCGACGTGGAGACTTGAGAAGCCCTTCATGAAATTTTATAATTTTTGTTTTTTTTATACTTGTAATTTGTAGCTCATCATACTTGTAAATTTCAATGCTATGGAATGAAACTTGTTCTCTTTTTACATCTTGCGCATTTCCATTCATCTCTTCATGTTTGCTTGTATAGATATAAGATATGCTTGCACGTTAAAATAAGAACAAGGTTGTAAGGAAATTATTCACTTAACCATAGTCTTATTTTGTAAGTGGTTTCGCAGTATCTTGTTTATGCTGACATGCGCGATAACTTTTCACAATTCCTTTTTCGCGCTTCGTAGTCGCGCTGTTTTTACATGGAAGTATGAGTATTAGCCATTATATGTCAGCATGTGTTACTCAGATATCCACTATGATTCCGCGCGCGACCTCGACCTGAGACCTTAACAACTATGATTTGGCATGTACTTTGCCTTAGTTGTGTTTAAGGATTTTTATGATCAGGCTGCGCGTGATGTAAGATGGATGTTTGTGAGTGTTTTGAGCTAAGGCTCTTTGTTTTGGGCTAAGGCCCTGACTTTTTAGAGTTAAGACTCATTAACGTGTTTGAGCTAAGGCTCGTAGGTTTGGGCTAAGGCCCTGACGTTTTAGAGTTAAGACTCATTAACGCGTTTGAGCTAAGGCTCGCGCATGTATGTTTTACTTCGTTTTATTTTGTTTTGAAGTCAATATAGTGTTGTCATATTGCTCCAAATTAATAAAGGAAGTGTGAAACATGTATGCAAAGGTAATAGAACAAATATTGAAAGATAGCGCGAATCATCATTCATGATGGCTTAAAAGCCTTGATTACATATTTGAACTTTTACATGAAGCATTTTCTAAGTTGTGCCGCGTTCCACGCGCGCGGTATCTTTTTTCCATTCAAATCTTTTAAAGTGTACGCGCCTTTCCCCAAATCTTCTGAAATTTGATAAGGTCCCTCCCAATTGGGGGACATTTTTCCTGGGGGTATCGCGCGGCTAGCTTCATTGTTTCGAAGGACAAAATCATTTTTCTTGAAGTGGCATTCTTTAACGCGCTGATTATAATATTTTTCCAGCTTTTTCTTGTATTTGGCTTCATTGATGATAGCCGCTTCTCTGCGCCCTTCAAGCAAGTTGAGGTCCAATCTTCTTTCGCGCTCGTTATCAGTCTTGCTCATCATGAGTACCCTATGGGATGGGCATCCAATTTCTGCTGGGATCATAGCCTCTGTCCCATAGGTTAGGCTGAACGGGGATTCGCCATTGCTAGTTTTGCTTAATGTCCTGTGCGCCCACAGGACATTAGGTAACTCTTCGACCCAAGAATGGGATTCTCCCTCCAATCTTTTCTTCAGCCCATTTAACAAACTTTGATTCGCGCGCTCCACTTGGCCATTCCCTTGAGGGTGGTAGACCGAAGTGAAGATTTGGTAGATGTGCAATTCTTTGAGCCAGCTGGATATCTTCCTGTCAGTGAATTGTTTGCCATTGTCGCTCACAATTTCCATAGGAAGGCCAAAACGGCAAATGATGTGGCTCCAGATAAATTGCTTCATCGCCTCAGCTGTGATTTTTGCTAGTGGCTTGGCCTCAACCCATTTTGTGAAATAGTCTATCGCCACTACCAAAAATTTCACTCGCCCTTGCGCTTGCGGCAGGGGCCCCACAATATCAATGGCCCATTTGTGGAAAGGCCATGCGGAGGTCACTGGAATCAAGTTGTTCTTTGGACGCATGGTGTTTGGCGCGTAGCTCTGACATGCCTTGCATTTTTGGATTTCTTTTAGCGCATCCAAGTACATGCCTGGCCAATAGTAGCCTGAGCTCATTGCCTTGGCAACCACCATGCGCGGACCAGCGTGTATTCCACAGATTCCTTCATGAATCTCCCTAATCACATAGCTTGCTTCTTCAGCATCCAGGCATTTCATGAGCGGTCCAAGATAAGAGCGCCGATATACTGTACCATCAAGTAGTTCATAATTCTGCGCCTTGTGTCTTATCTTTCTCGCCTGTGCGCGATCGTCCGGTAACTTCCCCTCCTTCAGGAATTCCATTATTGGAGTTATCCAGGATGAAGGGGTTGTATGAATTACAAGAACAGATTGCGTTTGCACTGACGGGTTGCTCATCACTTCCACCCTGACATCTTTGCCAAAGTGATCAAAATTAGTTGAAGCCATCTTACTCAACGCGTCAGCAGACTTATTTTCGCTGCGCGAGATGTGTATGATTCTGAAGAAGTCAAACTGCTCGACGAGCTTTTTTGCCTGCTCTAGATATAGAGGCATTGTGTTCTCCTTGGCGTCATATAGGCCGTTGACCTGAGCAGCTACCAAGTAAGAATCAACATGGGCCTCTAGCCTTTTAACTCCAAACTTGCGCGCAATGCGCAGACCAGCCAGCAGGGCTTCATACTCAGCCTCATTGTTGGTACTCTTGAAGTCCAACCTAATAGCATAAGTATATTCATGATTATCAGGGTCCACCAGTTTGAGGCCTGCGCCGGACCCTTCGCTGTTGGAGGCTCCATCAGTGAATAGCCTCCAAACATCTTCTTCATCGTTTGCTCGCGGAGGGTCTACCTCGCGCTGAGCTTCTTCAATCTTTCCATCTGGGATTTCTGTGATGAAATCCGCTAAAACTTGACCCTTTATTGCTGGACGAGGCTTATAGGTGATCGTGTGTTCACCTAATTCCAGCGCCCACTTTGTCAGCCTTCCGGAGAGCGCGGGGCGTCGCAAGACTTGCTGGATGTTGTAACCAGTCAGAACTTCAATAGGATGACCATTGAAGTATCTATGGAGCTTGCGCGACGCGTGTGTTAGTGACAAAACTAACTTTTCCATGATGGAATAGCGCGTCTCAGGGTCTGTGAGCACCCGACTCACATAGTATATTGGCGTTTGGATCCCCTTGCGATCCACCAATAATACTGCGCCGATGGCGCGGTCTCCAGCTGACAGGTACAATGTAAGGGTTTCGCCAGGAAGTGGAGCTGTGAGCGCGGGCAACTTTATGAGACATTCTTTTATCTCAGTGAAAGCTTGCTCAGCCTCAGGCGTCCACTTGAATTGGCTCTTCTTCAAGCAGTTCCTCAAGGTGTTAACGAATGGAGTAGATTTGCTGGCGTGGTTCGCTAGGAACCTGTTGATTGACACCAATCTACCATTCAGCTTCTGAACCTCTTTCATGGTGGATGGTGAAGGCATTTCAAGGATGGCTTCCACCTTTTCAGGGTTCACCTTGAAACCATCCTTAGTGACCATTACACCAAGAAATTTCCCCTCTTCGGCGCCGAAAGCACATTTGCTCGGGTTGAGCTTCATGTTAACTTCCGTTAGGCGCTGAAGAGTTTCCTCGATGTCTTTAAGCATTTGTCTCTCCTCCCTGCTCTTGATCACCAAATCATCAACGTAGACTTCTAGATTTCTTCCGATCTGTTCACTGAAAACTGAATCCATAAGTCTCTGATAGGTTGCGCCTGCATTCTTTAAACCAAAGGGCATTTTTGTGTAACAAAAAACACCCTTGTCGGTTCTGAAGGCAGTCTTGTCTTCGTCCTGTGGTGCCATTTGAATCTGGTGATAGCCTTTGTAGGCATCCAGGAAACATTTGAGCTTGAATGGCGCCACGGAGTCCACCTTTGCGTCGATGTTTGGGAGGGGGTAACAGTCTTTCGGACATGCTTTGTTGAGGTCCTTGAAGTCAATACACATCCTCCATGACCCGTTGCTTTTCTTTACCATCACAGGATTGGCTACCCACGTCTGGTATCGGATCGGGCGGATGATGTTTGCGCGCAACAGGTCCTCAACTTGCTCATTCATGGCCTTCGCCTTTTCATCCCCCATGATTCTCTTTTTCTGAGCAATTGGCTCCACCGACTTGAACGTGTTAAGAGAATGTTGCGCCAAGTCTCGCGGGACCCCAGTCATATCGGAGTGTTGCCACGCGAAGACCGACGTGTATTTTGTGAGCAACCTTTTCATTCTCAATCTCGTTTCATCTGAAATGGTAGCGCCAATTGTGACCGTTTGCTCGGGGAATTTTGGGTTTAAAATCCACTTCTCTGGCGCATTGTCCGCCATTTGAAGTTTCATTCTCCCCTCCCGCGGCGTACTTGTCACTGCGCACAAATGATCGCGATAAACAAATGTTACGCCCGTTGGTGTAGGAAACCCCAAAGCGCCGTGCGCTGGCGACGGTACAGCATTAAATTGGGCGATCGTTCCCCTACCCAGGATCATATTGTGGCATGACGTGGTAGGCAAGACCAAGAAGTTGACAACTTCTGCTCGCTTGTGCTCATCATCCCCCATAGTCAATTCAAACTGAATCTGGCCCAGTGGATGGATGATTTCATTTGAAACACCACAGATTGGTGCGTTCACAATTTCGAGCCGCGCTTGGTCTGCCGGGTCTAACTTTCTGAAACACTGCTCATACATAATGTCAGATTCGCTTCCAGTGTCCACCAGGACCTTTGACACTTCGTAATGAGCAATGTGTGTGGTGATGACGAGAGGACTGCTTATTGAAGGGCCTCCCCTGATTCTTGGGAAGATGACTTGTTGCTCGCGCCAATCTCCGTGGATTTGCGCGCTTCTCTTTTTTGACGTCTGCCCTTGTCGTCCCCCCTCAGCCACACAGATTCTTTTGTATTTCTTGCTGGCAAAGGCTCCTTCCGGTTGCTCATCTTCTATTCTTTGGTTTTTCACCAAGTGAGCCAGCCTGCCTGACTTTACATCCTTCTCGATCGCATCCTTTAAATGATGGCATGCGTCGGTGTTGTGGCCCGGGGACCTGTGAAATTCACAATATTTGCCACTGTTTTGCGGTCCCTTATAGTGTAGTTGCTTGGGGGGCTTGAATTGGACATTCTCATTACTTAACACCTGTGAAGGTGTTTTAGTGAGGGGTGTCCATATTCTTGGCAGAGGTCTGCTAGGATCTCTGCCGCCCTCCCTCTTGTCACCCTCCCCGCGATTACGAACTTCTTTTTGGGGCTGGGGTGAGGTTGGTTGCGCTTGTTTTTCCGCGGACGAAAAACTTGTTGGCTGCAACCTGGACCATACAGAGTTCTGTTTGGCCCTCTTCTCTTTGCTGCGCGGTGATTCTGCCTGATGCGCTCTTTCTCTTGCCCTATCTTGGGCAATCTGTTTCTCATTTCTTGCGAAAACTCGCGATGCCTCCATTAACTTGGCCCACGTGGTGGGCATACCATCTTTGCTTACGAGAGCCCGGCGGAGTTGATCACTGCGCGCGCCTTGTATAAAGGCCACGCGCAGGAGCTGCTCAGTTATACCCCCGATTGCCAGGGATTCCTGATTGAAACGAGTGATGTAATCTTCAATCGTTTCATCATTCCTGCGTATGCAGTGCATGATGTCATCAGGATCGCGCGTGTGCCTGCGCTGCTGTACGAAGTGGGCTTGGAACTTTTCTAATAGTTCCTCGAACCCATCAATTTGCCCTGTCGGCAAGCTCTCGAACCATACCCGCGCTGCGCCCGTGAGGCAGCGAGCAAACATATGACACCATGTTGGCATCGTCCAGCTCTCTAGGTTTCCCGTGTTATAGAAACCTTGCAAAAAGTCATCTGGATCTGTTGTGCCATCATATTTGCCCAGACCACTTGGCATCTTTGTCTTGTGCTGGATGGGAGCCTGCGCGATGCGCGCAGTAAACTTTGAGTGTTTTACCAGGATGGCTGGTCTGTAGGGCGTGGTTACGTCCACTTGCCCTCTGACCGGTGGGCTGTACGGCATGTGCAGATCCAGATCTGCTCTGGCTCCAGGCGCCATGTTCACAGGCGCGCGGAGCTGTGAGCCTCCTGCATGAGTATCCCGTGTCTTCCTCATGCTATGCACTTCTTCATCACTGAACTCAGTGTGTGCAGTGTGAACAGAATGTCCTTCTTCCGGCGCGCGCGGCCTTTTTGTAGTCTGCTTATCAAAAGCTTGCCTTTGTGTTTGGTCGGCTAGCTTTTTCTGCTTGACCATTTCATTGTATTTTTCCATCAGACGCCGCTGCTCGTTTATGAGCCATTCATTTGGATCATTTGTTTCTTCTTCTGGACCCATTGGTCCTTTCAGTTTCGCGCCGGCCATATTTTGTAACGTGAGATCGTCTGGAGGAGTTTCAGTCTGGCCGTGAGGGGTTGTGACGAAGGGACGGTTGCTGGTGGTACGCGTAGAATCACGCGGAACCCTCAGAACCTGCTGTCCGTCGTTAACACCCTCACGTTCAATATCCTCCAGAGCTTGATCAACGTTACGAACTCCAGAAACCATGGTGATTGATTTTTTTTTTTATAGATCTGATGAGATCTGATTGCCGTTGTAACAGTGGATGGCGCCAATGAAAAAACGTGGATCTACTCACTGGTAGCAGATCTACTTTCCTCGGGTGTGATTATACTATTTCACCGATGGTTCTTCTGGGTCTGTGTTCTTCCACCTACAAAATGAACAGCGCCGTTACTTACCCCTCAGAAAGGGACAGAGGGGTCCTCTTTGGGGTAACCCTCCGGCGTGAGAATCAGTATATTGTGGAGAAGATGATAATGAGTGTAAAAGAATCTCAAGAGTATTGCTGAATAGCTGAATACCCTCTGATTGTGAGACTGTCTGTTTGTATGTAACTGATTGTGAGTGAATGTAATTCAATATGATTGAATGTGATATCACTGCTTGTAACTGTCAATGATTGAGTATGAATCTGTCATCAAAGTGGAGTTGATGCTGTATTTATAATGCTAGGGTTTCCACTGATTGGGCTCAACCTCGTTGGCCTCCTCCAATCGCACTGCGCCACGTGTCCTCTGGGACACCTGGCGCTTTCTCGTTGGTTGTAATCACGTGGTAACACATGTGTCATGCTGAGTTGTCGACCTTTCATTTGGCAGCTGTCAACATCAGCATATTCTTTCTCCTTAAAAAGATGCCTTCTGGAAGGTTGTCTGATGTGCACAATCAAGGTTGCCCTAATCCTGATTTGGATAAGGACGAGGTTGATTATGTGCACGTATGATATGCGCCCACCCTGAGGATGCGCGAGGTCTTCTCTATATTCTCACGCGCAGATATTTCATGCGCAGATGTGATATGCACGAGCATGTGATATGCGCCGCGCGCTGATGCGTTGCGCGCATATGTGATGCGCGAGCATATGTGTGCCTGGGCAGATGTGATATGCACGGGCATGTGATATGCGCCGCGCGCTGATGCGCCGCGCGCATATGCGATGCGCGAGTATATGTGTGCCTGGGCATATGATGCCTGAGCATGTTTTGTATGCGCCATGCGCATAGGTTTTGGCTTTGTGCCTTCATAATGTCTTTATCTTGTGGGTTGACCCGCCTTGCTCGGTGTTGAGGCGGGTACATACCTCTTCAGCGTCATTGTCATAGCATAATCGTTTATCTCCACTAACGTAAAATCAATCTCACCCTCATTGTTAACCCAAACACTAATAAACTCTTATATAACGGCTTGGAAAACTACCTTAGCTGATTAGAGTCAGATGTGTTACATTAATGTCTGATAGTATTTATAATAAAGTTTTGTAAGAGTATAAATTATGTTTTGGTAAAGCAAAAGTTGTAAAGTTTTAACTATGTAGTCACTAGCATAAGTTGGCATGTTAAACAAGGAAACGAACGGCTACCACAAAAGCTATGGAAACGATCTTCGATTAATTCACAACACATTTATTCATTATTTATGAAGAGGTGGGTCCCAGCAGAGCCCAGTTGGACCCGCAAGACTCACCTTAAAAAGGGACGTCTGCGCGGTTGGACCCGCAAGACTCACCTTAAAGAGGGACGTCTGCGCAAAGACCAACTGGATCCGCAGGACCCACCATGCTCAGAGAGATGACGTCCTTACGCGCAGTACGCAAGCTGTTCCCGCGGGAAAAGCCTCCCAATGGTGACATACCCCGCCTGGTCCCGCAGCTGCGGATACTAGCCATCAGGGAAGGCTACCCGCACTAACAGCAAGGCTACACGCACAAGGCACTAACTCTCAAATAATTCAGTAATGTCACCTGAAGAAGGAATGAGCAAGCCGGGAATACTCCCGCCCAAATGAGCCAGTCCGTACGCTACTGGAGAATCTTTTGTACTATACCTGCCAAGGTATGGACAAAAGATCTGACCAAAGCAGCGACAGCTCACTGACAACAGTACGACGAGAAGCACGCTCTAGTACTTAATGTCACTATCAGCCGCTGCCTACTCACCAACCCCTGTCGTGGCACGTACATAGCCTGCAGTTGGTGGAAAAGGAATAGTACACAGCCGGCCATGTCACTATCAGCCGCTGTCTACCCACCAACCACCAGCATGGCACGTGCGTAGTCCACAGTTGGTAGAAAAAGAATATTATACAGCTGGCTGTACCTGCTTGGGCACCTACCTTCGGCTATAAATACTCCAACACCTTGGAACGGTATCATATCTTATTATCATATCTTCTCATATATCTGCTCTAGCCATTTCTCTTAATATACACTTATATTCAGAGCAATCTATCTAGTCTGATTCTCACGCCGGAGGGTGGTCACAAGGAGGTACCCCCCCTTCTCAGTGACGAGCTCACGGTGTCTGTTTTGCAGGTCATCAGAAGAACAACCATCTTTGCCGGACCTAACCCTCGTGGGAAACATCTATTTAACCCCCAGATTATCCGTAGTCTGCCCGGGGTCACTTAGTGTTTCTTCATTGGCGACATCCGTGCATAAAAGCTAGAACTAATTCTTTTTCAGTTTTTCAAAACTTCTGGAAAGATGGTTAAGGTTACTCCGGTGCCAAGGCCAGCGAGTGACCAAGAAACCCCGGTAACCACTACCCTAGCTACTGGGGGGAACACCGGCGAGTACACATATTTTACGAACACTACCCCGGTTACCCAAGCCGGGGCAAGTGCAGTAAATTTTACAAACACTACCCCGGTTACCCGAGCCGGGGCAAGTGCAGTAAACAATCCTTTACTGGGATTCACCGATACCCAGTTGGAGAGACAACAGATGAGGCTCCCCCGCCAAACACTTGATCAAGTTAAAGCGTGGGCAGAAGCAGTCAGAGGGAATTCCAAGCTGAGTTGGATGAACGCTTACGTTCACTCCAACAGGCTGACGAATTCGGAAGCACTCGACAACAGCTCAACATGAGCAATGAGTGCGAGTACTGGGACGATGATCGGGAGGAATCCGTCAGCGACGCAAACCCTCGCCATAGGGCGAAAGGGAAGCGTAAGGAAACGGACTTCCAACCGAGAAGGAATTTTGGAGAAACCTTCAAACCAAAAAACGTGGGTGGAAACCCACGTGACTTCTCCAAAACCTTTAGACCAACTGTTGCAAATGCGGGAACGTCCAAGTTTGCAAGGGACATTGCGGAAGCAATCGCCCCGAAGAGTGCCAAGCAGATGCCCAACATCGGCACTTATGATGGTATATCCGACCCAGACGATCATTTGAACAGATTCATAGCGGGGGCAACCGTCAGCAACTGGACGGAACCCACGTGGTGTTATATGTTCCAGATGACGCTGGTTGGAGCGGCTAGAGCGTGGTTTGACCGTCTACCGGTCCACCACATCTACGATTGGGCAGACTTCCAACAGAAGTTCAGCCAACACTTCAGTCAACAAAGAAAGTATACCGAAGAGCAATGGACGATCCTCAACTGCATCCGGGAGGAAGATGAGTCTTTACTAGACTTCATCACTCGCTTCAACTCAAAGAAGCCGAGTCTGGGTACCATAAGCGAGGATCTTGTTCGCGCAGCTTTCATCCAAGGCGTCGAATACCCAGGGCTTATCCGCACATTGACGGGTAAAGACGGCATGCCATCCACATGGGATGCCATCATGACAGCAGCTAAACGCTTCGCGGAAATGGAAAAGCAACTGGGTAGAGATCTTCCCCAGAGCACAAACCTCTACACTCAGAAAACAAGAGAAAACAACGTCTTTACCGCCCGACTAAACAAAAAGAGGAAGCTAGGTATTTGGCAGTCAAGGGTAAACTTTGACACCTCATCCGGCTCGCACCCTCGGTTAGGCGGAAAGGATAACATGCAGTCGTCGAACCGGAACTCCAGATGGACGCCACTCACCAAAAGCGTCACCGAGATATTCGCCACCGAGAGGCTCCCATGGCCAAAGGCTCCAATTATCCGACAGCGTCCAAACGCTGATCAAAGCAAATCCTGTGACTTCCACAGGACAAAAGGCCACACCACCGAGGAATGCGTAGACTTGAAGGACGTCGTCGAAGCATTTGTCAGAGATGGGAAACTCACACACCTCGTGGCGTAACGAACGCTAAGCAGGCTAATGCATGTAGAACCCCAGTTGGGGAAAACACGAATGAAACTGCAGCTTCAATGTTGGAGACTACATACTGCGTAAACAACGAGATTCCGAACCAAGTGCATATCGACTCGAAAGGCTCGATGACACTCCCATCCCAAGAACATGGAAGGGAGCTCAATTACACAGGCTGCATGTAGATCAATTCCAAACTTGTAAAGAAAAGGCCCAGAGCCACTTCTAATGGAAATGATTCTCCTTATCACATTGACGCTGACGGTCTTACATTTATACTTATGAACTTTCCACACTGATATGCCGGTATTCACCGCATAAATAAGTGGGGAAGTAAGTCGTTGCGTGTGGACGGCGCAAAACCCGCATAAACACAAAAAACGGCAAAAATTTCTAAGAGATGAGGACAACCTTCACGCAGGTCAGTTATTGGTAAAGTTTGGTCATCCCACTAAATGAAAGTGACGGTCCTACCCGCACAATCATGATAGAGGAAACTGAACATTAACCTATTGACAACCGAGCGTCGAAAGGTTTAACTTATTCAAAACACTGATATGCCGGTATTCACCGCATAAATAAGTGGCGAAGTCGTTGCGTGTGGACGGCGGCAAAACCCGCATACACACAAAAAAAGGCAAAAATTTCTAAGGAAAAGATGAGGGAAACCTTCACACAAGTCAGTTATAGGTGAAGATTGGTCATCCCACTAAATGAAAGTGACGGTCCTACCCGCACACTCATGATAGAGGAAACTGAACACTAACCTATTGACAACCACGTGTCGAAAGGTTAACTTATCCAAAACACTTGGAAAATTGCTAAGTTAAACTAAAGTATGCACGAGCGAATCATATATTGTTTATGCGGCAAAACAAGTGCCAAATTAAACTATAATATGCATGAGCAAGTCATATAACGTTTATAAAGCAAGTCATCCAGTGAAAGTGACGGTCCTACCCGCACAAACATTTATATTTCATAAAAAATTCAAACATTACAAGAATGGCCGGGTATCTACCCGCCTACAGAAATATAAATCTATCCTAACGGTGGGAAGGGATCTCACGGTTCAAACTTCAGGACCACTCCCTCCAAACCCACTCGAACCCGCACCATCAGTCGGCTGTGGCGGTTCAAGGAAAGTCTTGAGAACGGTTAGCCCATCATCAGCAACAACAATTTCGTTCACCTTCTCCACCACCGGATGCGGGAAGGCAGCATACTGGTTCACTGCTTGGTCGTAAGCGGCTTCAGTGTCCACATCATAAAGAGGGAAGTTGGAAGGCGGGATGCCCTTCTCAACAAACCCCAGACCAAGCAAGAAACCAGCATTTTCCCCATCCTCATGAGAAGCGTTGAGGGCTGCGCTCATGGCATCGTCATAAGATGTGTTCGTGAAGATCCGATGCACAACCTACAACAAGAAAAAATATATCAAACTTTTCTAAGTATAAAGAAAAGCGTAAAGACATTATGAAGCTACGCATACCTGCGACAACGCTTCTCGTAGAAGCCACTCCTTGGTGACCAGAGCCTCCTGGAGGGCAGCTTGAGCTTCATCACGGGCGCGTTCGGCTTCGTTTTTAGTAAGGTTGGCAAGCAACACATCTTTAGCTGCAGCCTCTTCAACGCCCTTCAGCTTACGCTCAGTGTGGTCAAGCATGCCCCTCTGGTCCAAGATCTCTTGGAGCTTCTTGGCGTCTTCCATGGCCAAGGCATCATGAGCCTGCTGAAGCCACTCTAGTTTGGCTTTAAGCTCCTCATTCTCGGCGCGCAGAGGCTCAGCAACAGCTTCAGCCTTGGTGGCCCTCTCGGTCGCGTTCCGCGCAGTTTCTTTAGCCAACCGAAGCTGTTCGTTAACAACTTGGGTAGCCTTGGAACGGGCCTCGAGCCGGGCCTGAACTTCAACCTCGAGGGCCTTGAAGGCCTTTTCCTTCTCCGCAGTAATGGCGGTAAGTCTCCTGTTCTCCTCCCGGATAGCCCGCGCCTGAGCCACTTCCTGGCTACGCGCCGCCTTTAACTTGTCGTTTTCACGACAAAGCAACTCGACGCGCGGCTGCATCCGGGCAAGGAGAATCCGAAGCTCATTCGTCAGCCTACCCTCCTGGTAGCTGGACATAGCTTCCCCCAACACTCCACTTGGGGCTGCGTGACGCGCCCACTCGACGCAGTCCACAGCCGTTCGAAGGGTTGTTCCCCGGCGGATGTTCCACCGTGGAACATACACCTCATTGGAATCCGACACTGCAAAAACAAAAAGCGGTTAGGAAAAGATGATAAAAAACAAAAACAAAAAAAAAGAGGCCAAAATAACCCTACGCACCTGTAGGGTCGACAACAGGCCGGTAGCCGCCAAACCCATCACCCGAACCTAAGGGATATCCATCCAAGAGGTCAGGCAGATGGGAAGGAGGCAGAGATTGACTAGAAGCCCCAACGCCGAACATACCTGATGAACTGGCCGGGCGCACGGTTGAAGCCGCCGCGGTAGAGACCATCGGAGGTGAACTCACTGGAGGTGAACTCACAACCGAGGCCGCCGCTGTGGAGGAGCCCGCAGAAAAAATCACCGCCGGCTCAGTGAAGGATGCAGTGAATATGGCACTGACAGCCGGCGGAGATGACGTTACAGTTGGAACAGTTGCCTCAACAGGATGAGCAACTGAACCAACGCTGCAAACAGGCGCAGCCACCTGGGTCATCGCCTCGGGTAGGTTGACCAAACCTACCGTCATGGGTCCAGAGATGCTCCTTCTCGCTCCACTCTGGAATGCGGTAGCATCCACGCCTGCATGAAGACAAGATATTACAAACAATGGCGGAAAGAATTGCGGGTAAGATAAATAAAAAGTACTTACGAGTTTTCTTAATCTTGAAGGTTCTGACGGGCGGGGACGAACCCGATGGAACTGGCCTCTTCACGCCAGTCACCGTCGTAGAACTTGGTCGCGCGGAGGTGGCAGCTGTCTCAACCTCCGAGACAGTTGTCTCACCACCACCAGGGTTCCCCGCCGCCTCCTCACTTTCTGTCTCCGAGTCAGACCGGTTCCCCTGATCGGCAGTGGAGGCAACCTTCGCCTTGCCCTTCACGCCGGCAGCTTTCTTCTTCCTCACGAAGAAAGGACCATCTGCGGATTCCTCATCAGAAGATGACAAAATTAGAGAAACTCCAGCAGAGGTTTGAGCATGAAGAGGGCGAGGGTTAATGAAACCCTTACCTAGCCGCGTGGCACTCAGAATTTCGTGGCTTGGCGGGTAGACCTCCACAAACCGATCCGCCGTTTGCTCCAAGATGGGCAACTCGTTCTCATCGAGAGCACGAGTACCCAGCCGAGCGGGACCACCGCTCTCACGCGGTTGCAGAAGCGACTGCAAATTGTTCCCCTCTGAAAATAAACAGAAAAGCAGTTAGAAGAAAAACCCTAAATCAGCAAAAAGAAATGGAGCATACCATAGGGAATAGAATTCGAACCGTATTCAAGAACGATGGGAATCTGTGGCGCCTCTGCCCCAGCATCCTTCCATACCCGGCTCATCCCAAGCATCACCATCCCAGACTCAGCAAAGCGATAAACCGGAGTTTGGATCCGGGAGATCTTGGTAAACCATTCCGCCTCCTGGTAGTTGGAGGCGTGAAGGTTCGGGAGTGCTCTCCCGTTCTTGAATGTCATCGCTATGGGGACGACACGGGCAGAGATATAAAAGAACTCCCGCTTCCAAGACCGAAGACTGCGCTCGGTAGCACAGATCTTCAAACCCTTGATCCGAGTAATCAAGGTATACCAGCCCTGGATGCACCTCCAGGAGTAGAAGGTCATCAGGCGGTCGACGCGAGGCTCAACGCCCAGAATGTGGCACACCCATTCAAAGTGGCGAACCTTTGCGATCGCCATCGGGTGCACCTCCGTCAAATGTACACCGTGTTTCTCCAGAACACGGTACACAAACTTCGTCAATGGGAACCTGAGATTCCCATAGATGAAGAATGCAGCATACACCCCTATCTTGCCCTTGGGGGCATCGTACACCGTCTGGTGAGACTCAGGAAACTCAGGCTCGAAAGGCTCGAGCATGAACTTCTTGACGATGTACTGGTACAGGTCGACGGAAAGAGCACACTGGCACTCGCCAGCAGTACTCTTATCGTCCTTATCAGACGTGGACATCAGGTTCTCGGTGTACACGTCGGACTCCTCGGCAATAGCCTCAGGATCACGAATGGAAGACATGTTTTGGAGGATGGAAAGAAGAACGATTTCAGGAGAATGCTCGACAAAAGTTAGAGTATTCGCCGGAAATCGCTTAGAAGAATAAGTGAAACTGTGAGTTGAGATGCATCCTCTCCTCCCTTTATATACTCATCGCAATAAATGCGATGAATTTAATGCGGGAGAGAGGGAAAGGCGCAGGTGCAATGAAACTATGACACGTGGAAAGAGCAAGCTGGCAACAGCTGTCGACAGGACGCGCGCCGTAAACTTCGCGCCCACGCGCCCGAAAACTCGCGCCCACGCGCCTGAAAAAGCGTCTGGAATGACCATATACTGTCACGTCGCCATAACTTCATGCACGTCCTGAAACTGTCAGAAGAAACCGCCAGACCACGCTGACGTCCCTTCAACGGTTAGACTGTTCTTATACTTTCACCAACTCTTCGAATTTCAAAAAAATTAAAAAAGATTCAAAAGTAAGAGGGACTATACCCCCTTACCTTGGCAACCAAGTAACTATAAGACAGGTGCGGGTACAGTGTCAAGGCAAAACCCTTCATATACTTAGCACCTGCAGGGAATTGAAGCCAAGAATACCTTGGCAACCAAGTAACTATAAGACAGGTGCGTGTACAGTGTCAAGGCAAAACCCTTCACATACTTAGCACCTGCAGGGAATTGAAGCCAAGAATACCTTGGAAGTAAAGTAACTATAAGACGAGTGCGGGTACAGTGTCAAGGCGAAACCCTTCACATACTTAGCACTCGTAGGGAATTGAAACCAAGAAGGATCTTCTGGGCCATGCTTGCGGAAAGGGAAATAACATCCCCGCATAGCAAGAACGTTGAGAACTAGATTGTTTGAAGCTCCAAGATGGAATTGGTTGTTTAACATAATTGATCACTATGTCTAAAAACTACCAAAACCTCGTGGAGAATCTACACAAGTGAAACTCAACGCTCCTGACTTGCGAGGAGGTTACACACCTACCCGCATCATACCCAAAGATCAAGCAGAAAAGTCGGGAATTTCTGCACGTGACATTAGGAAACCCGCGGGAAGAATCCCCGTGGAGAACCTTAAAACTAAACCCTTTTCAAAACCCCTTGCTTAAGTCCAAAAGTTCACCTCACTTATTAACAATTCATGAGAAGAACATTGGACTGGGGGACTTGAAGAGGTAGGTCCCGGCAGAGCCCAGTTGGACCCGCAAGACTCACCTTAAAGAGGGACGTACGCGCGGTTGGACCCGCAAGACTCACCTTAAAGAGGGACGTCTGCGCAAAGACCAACTGGATCCGCAGGACCCACCATGCTCAGAGAGATGACGTCCTTACGCGCAGTACGCAAGCTGTTCCCGCAGGAAAAGCCTCCCAATGGTGACGTACCCCGCCTGTTCCCGCAGCTGCGGATACTAGCCATCAGGGAAGGCTACCCGCACTAACAGCAAGGCTACACGCACAAGGCACTAACTCTCAAATAATTCAGTAATGTCACCTGAAGAAGGAATGAGCAAGCCGGGAATACTCCCGCCCAAATGAGCCAGTCCGTACGCTACTGGAGGATCTTTTGTACTATACCTGCCAAGGTATGGACAAAAGATCTGACCAAAGCAGCGACAGCTCACTGACAACAGTACGACGAGAAGCACGCTCTAGTACTTAATGTCACTATCAGCCGCTGCCTACTCACCAACCCCTGTCGTGGCACGTACATAGCCTGCAGTTGGTGGAAAAGGAATAGTACACAGCCGGCCATGTCACTATCAGCCGCTGCCTACCCACCAACCACCAGCATGGCACGTGCGTAGCCCACAGTTGGTATCAAAGGAATATTATACAGCTGGCTGTACCTGCTTGGACACCTACCTTCGGCTATAAATACTCCAACACCTTGGAACGGTATCATATCTTATTATCATATCTTCTCATATATCTGCTCTAGTCATTTCTCTTAATATACACTTATATTCAGAGCAATCTATCTAGTCTGATTCTCACGCCGGAGGGTGGTCACAAGGAGGTACCCCCCCTTCTCAGTGACGAGCTCACGGTGTCTGTTTTGCAGGTCATCAGAAGAACAACCATCTTTGCCGGACTTAACCCTCGTGGGAAACATCTATTTAACCCCCAGATTATCCGTAGTCTGCCCGGAGTCACTTAGTGTTTCTTCAATTTACTAACGCATATGTTGTTTTATGACAAGTAGTTACAAAAATTAAATAATTAATAGATCCCGGGCAAGAGTTGCAGCAGCTACCAAAAACAAACGCATGAAAGCCGGATAGCAGTAAGAATACATCAAACGTATGAGGCATGACATGTTCTTTGTACAAAATAATAATAACAGAAGCAGGATCAAGGATGTTTTCTTGTTTAGGATTTACATTCAACTTCCCTGCAACCAAAATTCCAAAAACTGTTAACGTATAAACGAGCTAACACGAAGCATATAACATGTGGAAACTAACCTCTAGAATATATCCAAAGAGTTATCCATCATGGAACCATCATCCCACTGTATATCTTTTGCGTTTGGATCCGCCTTTATTAACTCAAGAGGAGCATCCAATGGTGGCGGGCTCTGCATCGTCAATTACTATTGTAAGTATTCATTGTTAACAGTAAAGGTTTTTCTAGACAAGATTAGTGTCAATCATAATAATAAAAAATATATAAAAACATTTGCTGGTCAAAATGAATATTTTTGTAAAAAAAAAAAACTTAAAACAAAACCAATAGTGCATACCATGCAGCGGATCAAAGGCCAGTTTATTCCACGGAAAAATGCGTGCGCTTTTATCGCACTGGCACCACCACTTGATCCTAAACGAGCGGCAGGGTCTCGGTTCAACAATGCATGAATCAGCTGTCTTGCAGCAAGACTTACCTAAACACCCATCCATTGCACAAAATGTTGTTTAATAGATAATAAGGGAAAATTACCAAAAACAAAACTATTAATAAATTCATTCAGATATTTGAGAGGGTATCTTTAATTACCGGAATGCTACTTGGAAATGTTAGGTCTTTATGCAATATATTTGAAAATGTCTTCTGCCTATTCTTTCCTCTAAACGGTGTACGACCATAAAGCATCTCATATATCAAAATACCTGAAAGAAGATCATATTGAAAGAACTTAATAACCGAAACACAGCGAGGTTACTTGATATTACATGATCAGAATAACAACAAGCTTACCGACAGCCCACCAATCAATAGCACTCGTGTGCCCAGCTCCTGTTATAATTTCCTACAACGTTGTCATATACACAAATTAAGGTAAATTAGTATATCGTGACTCCAAACTCGCAATTTAACGAGTGAGACTTATAACTTTTACTTCCATTGCCAAGGGCAATCCTACTCACATAATCACCTAAAATTTACATAAGCTTGTAAACGAATCGAACCAACAATCAAACACAAACAGTTAAACAAACGAGATTTCTTGTTCGTGTTTGTTCGTTCAGAACATGAACATGTTTGTATTCGTTATAGTATAAACGAACGAACGTAACTGAACCTAGATGAACAGACGTAAACTAGCTAAAGCCAGTTAAAAGTTACGTGAAAAACAATATGTTAGGCCTAAAACTTATTAGAACTACACTAAGACGTTGTAATGGGCCAAAAAATTTTGAATGAATTATTAACGAACGTAAATGGTGGAAATTTAAAAGACTTAAACTAACGAACATAAATGTACGTAGCCGAATGAACATAAACAAATTTAAATGAACGAAAGTAAATGAACATTCAAGAAGAATGAGATATGTGTTCATGTCTGTTCATTTAACTAACTTAACAGAGTTTTTGTTCATGTTTGTTCTTTATTAAATAAACGAACTTCCCACCGAACAGTTCACAAACTACTCACCGAACGTTATGTTCGTTTGCATGTGTAGAATCACACTGGATATACATTGTCCGTACACATTGTTAAAATTGTTAGTTTTCAATTATTCTATAGCCAAATAATCTTTTAAACATACCGGGGCAATGTATTCTTCGGTCCCAACAAATGAATTTGATTGTGTAGACGGTTCAGCAAAAAGTGTGGGTGGGGGTTGGGTTCTAGATCTTCGTTTAGGCCGAGGATGTTTTATGACCTGCAAAATTATAACAATCGAGAATCTGTTATGAAACGAGCCAACCTCACATAGAAAAAAAATAATGTGTGGCTTTTCAATATCAAATAAATAAAGACATACTTGAGGTTTACACTGAGTCCTAAATGATAGATCAAAGTCGCTCAATACAACATGGCCATCGGATTGAAGTAATATGTTTTCCGGTTTCAAGTCCCTATAGATGATACCTGCAAGGACAAGATGTTATGATAATAACAATATGATATGATGAGTTAACCTCATGTTTGACATTAAAATTTACTAGAGATACCTAAACAATGGAGATACTCTAAGCCGATTACAACCTCAGCTGCATAGAACCTGCATACAAGTATATATTTTTATCATTAGCAAAATTTTTAAGTATTTATTACTAGCAAGTACAAAGGTTGCTGTAAAAAGTACCTTGCCGAGTCTTCGTTGACTAACTTAAGAGGTTGTTTGTCAAGCAGAGCAAATAACTCCCCTCCGGGGCAAAAGTCTGTTATCAAGCAGACATGTGTTGGAGTCTGAGGATACAAAGGCACATTAGTATAGTTGTAGCAGTCCAGTCTAAATGAAAAACTAATTACATAAAAGGAAAATTACCAAAATAGTCAACTTTGACCAGATTTTGTAAAAAAATATACACTGAAATTTAGGCTACACTTTTATAGTCGTCCTCAGTTTAAACCAATCAGAAATATGCCATATCAGCCAAGTCGGCTAACGCTTAGCCGACGCTTTTTGGCACTGAAACCCATGAAAAGGAAAACGGGTCCTAAACTCCCACCTTAGCCGATGTGGTGCAATCCGATTGGACTAAAACATTATTGACTATGAAAGTGTAGGCTACATTTCGATGACTGTTTTTTGCAAATTTTTGGTCAAACTTGACTATTTTGGTAATTTTCACTTGCATAAAACATCATTTTTATAAAAGGATTGATATTATTAAAAACCAACATACTTTTTTACATTATTATAATCGAAGTCCTTGACTTGTTCTAAAATGCATGTATTCATGAAACCAATGGTAAATCCTCGCTAGCAGCACACTCGTCACATATTTAGAGTTTATGTAAATGGTTTTCTTCTTCCTTTTTTTATGTTAATGTCATGTAAATTTTTTTGTTGACGTGAAACACTGCCTCGTCAATTTTAGAATCTTAATGTACAACAGTATAGCATATTATATGCTCAAAAAGATTATCCACATCATCAAATTTGAGTGATTTAAGTTATTATTTTAAGAGTTAAGTGTTATTTTAGTACATGTGGTTTTATCAACTACGCAACTTTAGTACTTTTTTTGAATTTTTCGCAACTGGTTACTCCAGGTTTCAAAAACTGGTCATTTTAGTACTTTTTTGTAACCCCGTTTAACTTGTCCGTTAAGTCAAGAGTAAACTAATAACTTTGTTATTTTTCTTATTTTTTATTTTCTTTTAATCGATTTAACTTTCTCCTCTCTTTCTATATTCTCTTTCTCTCTCTATACACCTATACACACCAACACCACAAGACCCATCTTCTTTCTTCTTTCTCTCTGGTGAACTGCCACCAGTAAACCACCGATGCACCACGCCGCAATAACCACCACAACCACCGCCGCCGCCACAAAACCATGCCGCCACCACAACCGCCGGCAAGCCCGACACCACCACACCCCTCCCATCTCAAATCCGACACAACCAAACTCGGCCACCACGACATCCCTCCCATTCTCTTCGTCTTCCCCATATTTGGAAGAACCCAACTACAGTTCTTCATCCAAAGCCATTGATTTGGGTGGAGTTTTGATGTTTTTTTAGTGTTCTTGGAGATTTAACAGGATTGTAAGAGTTTTGAATTTTTTTCTCACCGGGTAAGTCAAATTATGATCCGGTTATGTCAGATTTGAGAACACAAATCGGAGCTTAGGATTACAGGTTTTCAGTGGATCTAAATCCGTTCATCGACGGCCTTTAGGGATGGGGGGAGGTGGTGACCGGTAAACGGCCTTTAGGATTACATATTTAGATTTATTGTATGAAGATTCGAAGGGAAGGGGTTAGTTAGGTGATTAAAGGAAAAAAGAAAAATAAATAAAAAAGAAAATTACCAATTTACCCATGACTTAACGGTGTAAAACAGACAGGGTTACGAAAAAGTACTAGAATGGCCAGTTTTTGAAACCTGGAGTAGCCAGTTGCGAAAAATTTAAAAAAAGTTTAAAAAAATTGCATAGTTGATAAAACCACAGATACTAAAATGACACTTAACTCTTATTTTTCTTTTACAGGGTCATGTACTTTAGGCAAATTTAGGGACTTTAATATAACAAAACTAGATTGAGATACTTTTTTGTAATATGATAAATTAAGTTGGTTTTTCGGTAAAATGATAAATCCCGAGAAAAATAATATTATTTCAGAAATTCCTCAGTAGATTTTATAAATGCTGATGTTGAGTTGTCATATTCATATATCTTTTACTAAGAACTAGAAATAAGCCAATATATGAGACCTGAAAAGATGTGTATAGCGTCGGAAGGAAAGGATGATCCAGTAGCGCAATTATCTCTCTTTCGATGCAAGCTCGATGAACCTGCCATTTGCATGACAATTTATAATTATAATTACCATTATACTAAAAATAAAAAAAAATGGCCAGTGATGAACATACCTTGTTGCGGTTTAACATTACTGATTTATCCATTGCCTTCATGGCAAAAAGTTCACCGGTGCCTTTTAGTTCAACCAAATGGACACTGCAACCAACATAATGAGTGATCAACAACTAAACATACTCTAGAACTATTGCTTTAATAAGATATAATTAATTAGGGATGAAATTAATCTTATCCGATAAATAAGTAATTGGTTGCGCCACATGTTACAGTTTAGTGAGCCTAAGATTTTTTTTCCCACTTCTCTTAGTAAATAAATTGATTATACTATGAAGATCAATATGAACATTATCTGAAAGCGTAAATAAATGAAAACTTGAAATGAAATCATAAAAATCAATACCTGCCAGTATCTCCACTTCCCAAAGGCCTAATAGGCTTAAAATGATCAAGTCCGATTACTTCACCACTTGCAGTGATCTGCAAAGATAATGTGAATGATCTAACGTCATATAAGTATATAAAACTTATGAACACTGAAAGTGCATAAAATAATCAAAGAACCGTTACCTTTTGTATTGCTTTCCAAGATGAATTATACTTCTTGTGAGGCATAGGAAACACCGGTCGCGAGTGGATAGCCCACAAGTCCTCTGGCCTCTGAAGTGGGACGAAAAACATAACTCAAAAGTGTGCATTAAACTAACGACATGAAACGTACTATATTTGAGGTTTATAAACATTAGTTTGAGCTACAACGGTATAAATAAAGTAATAAACAAACAGCAGGAATTATCAAGTACAACACCAAGGAAAGACGAGTATTATTTGACCAAGTTTGAATTTGCTGGAAAATCAACTTTTGGGTTAGAATTGTAAGTACTAGAAAGTGTCACAGTTTAAGTCAATTATGTAAACATGTATAGTTTGTAACTGATCAAAATTATTTAATTAGTAATTAGCGAACCGAGCCCGAGCTACGACTCACAAGCCGAGCTCAAACTATCAAACAAAGAACTCAAGCCTAGTCAAGTACCTTACCAAGTTGGCATCAGGAAGTTCTCGAACAGCTTCGTTAACATTTTCTGCAGTAGCTTTGACCTGGTCAGCAAGATGAAAACCTTAATAAATCAAATAATATTAAGGTGTATGTATAACTTGTTGCTAATAAACTATAATGAAAAAAAAGAAAGTATATATACCAACTTAGCACTTTGTTTCTCTGTGCTGTCTGAAAGGCGATTCTTTAATGGTTCCACGTTACCACTTCCATCTAGTTGGACACCGATAAAGTATTGAAGTTCTCCCTGATGTTAAAAACACTATATGTTTATACATATTTAAAGATAATCCAACATTATATGGGAGTACATAAATTATTGTTCTATACCTTTTGGTCGCGCATAGGTTGCAAGTGAAATAAATTCCAGAATTTCTTTCCTGTTACACATTTCATATGTCAGTCACATGAACCCAAACAATGATTTCAGAAATATGAAATTAAGCTCACCACTTTTTGTATAGTTAATTAACTGCACGGTGATTTCTCTTTGTTCTCTGATAGCAGCTCGTATTTTATCAACAGTCCCTTGATCCGTTTCGGGTCCTTGTAGAAATCTATACAAAGTAAATTATGATGGCTACAATTTATGCTACGCAAATAAACTTCATATAAAAAAATATATGTATAGAAAATGAAAGTTTCGTACCGACAGTTTCTGCCCAAAATTTCCTCACGTGTAAACTCTGTCAACTCAAGAAAGCTATCTGATGCAAAAATCTGCATATCAACAAGGATAGTAATTTTTAACATTATTATTATATGGTGTATAGATCATACAAGTGCAAAGTAAGAACTACTACTAGTGAGTAGTGACAAGACATGCAGGTTGTATAAAAGGTCAAAACAAGTAACTTATGGCTTGAACCAAAATTTTCCTTCTATACATCTTTTTAAAGTTATAAACTGACTAAATAAAAATAATAAAATGTTACGATAAGTCAAAATCTTTAATTACAGTGGTAATGTATGGAAACTATATGGAATAGAAATACACTTTGGATGACTTTTATACCGTCCGACTCATTCTGCCAATTGGCACGTTCCCTTTTTGAAAAAAATATTTTTATTTGACCTCGTTAAGATATAAAATAGGAGAAATCACCAAAATGACCATTTTGACCATAAAAACAATAAATTTGCCTTTGACTTTTTCATTTTACAAAAATATCATTTGACATTTCTGATTTAGTTAAAAACTTATTTCACCCAAGAAAAAGCTTCCACTTGGCAGTTAGCAGACCCTGCTGCACCGGCACGGCAGATTTTCTTCTAGCGCAGAATGGGTCGGTTGTGCCAAGGGACGCTTGATAAACACCGGTTGATTTGAAAACTTTTAAAAGTCAAAAGGATATTTTGTTGAATTTATTGGTCAAACTGGTGATTTTCTCTTAAAAAATAAACCAAACGGGCAATTCCTAAGTAAACAACAGAAAACAAGTATATGTTCTTACAATGGGGTTATCTGGGAGCCTAGGATCTGTTATAACAAAGTTCTTTTCGATACGCTCAAGTGTAGTGGCTAAGTCTATTCCCTGGCGCATGTCCCTCACTCTTTGTGCACGGTCCCAGCTGTCTGTGCGACTTATATCTTTTGTCATTAACTCCTCCGGCTCAATACTAGGTTGACGCTCATGGGTCGAAGTCCTTCCTTTCGACCTGTGCGAACATGTTATAAATAAATCATTATGGTGTTTGGATAAAATTGTATCAACAACAACAACAACAACAACAATAATAATAATAATATGAGATGTTTGAAGGAGCAATTTCATATATACCCCTGCAAACTTGGAAATATCATATAACTTTATTTTTTTTATTAACCTATTTTTAGCTAAAAGAGAACTTTGACCCATTTTTTTACTAAACTTTGAAATTTCATATATGTTCATCTTGCTTATTGACAATGTTAATAAAAAATAGGGCTGAAACATACATAATGGAAAAAGGTACAATGGTCATTAAGTAAAAATTAATTTAAGTTGGGTATATATATGATATTTTTAGTTTTGGTCAGGTATATATTGAAATTAATCCGTGTTTAAATAGTGATCATTGTGACCTGAAAGTCACAATAAGACATGTGACATGAGTAGATAAGTAAGCACTCACCCGACTAAAGAATTACGAGTTGATTTCCGGTTATCGCCTTTAGGATCAAAGAGGGGTGTTTCTTGTCCAGGTGTACTTAGACTCGTTTTTTCATTGATATTCTCTTGTATTTCTGTTTTACTAGAATTGATTTGAGAGCGAGGACGCTCAACTGTCTGTACAACCTCCACTATGGAACCGAGCGCGGTCTCCTTCTGACGAGCTGGTCAAGGTCAAAACACAAAACTTATTTAAAAAAAATGTTTTGTATTCATAGTTATACTTTATGTTATCTGGATTACTATACTGCACTGCACATGTTAAAAAAGCTATGAGTGGGATCATACGCGTTTGTATTTTGCGTATACATAGAAAATGCAACATGGGTCTACTTACCATCATAGCGAATTAGTGACTTTGGCAATCCATTTGGTCTCAACTCCTTTTCATTCACACCTTCTGTGTATTTGCTGACTTCAACTTGCATTCTGTGCAATCAAAGCAATACACAATTTACTCACAAATATAGTAAAAGAAAAGAAGATAAAATAGAATTCATTTTTACCCAATGAACTTGATGGTTTTTCCATTCTCATCTTTGATAGGAGTGACAGTGAGTAGATTCCAGAAAGGTGTTCCATCTTTCTTGTAGTTATAGAGCCTGCCACAATAACTTGTTCCTGTTTTCACTGCATGTCTTATCTTATCCACCTCCTTCTGGTCTGTATCTTTCCCCTGCAGAAACCGGCTGCACTAACACCTTTCTTTCAGAATTTGCATATATATTTTTTCTTGTCTTTTAACATTTGTTTGGGTTTGAAAATTTTCGGTTGAAAAATATTGCCATTTGATTGAGCGTAAATAATAATTTTGTTAGTCGATAATTAGGCGCGCATCATGCATTTTGCCTAAAATATTGTTGCTACAGTATATATTAAACTGTTCAACACGTGTCGTCCGTGTGGAATCCGCTATCTCAAATAGCGGATTACACAAAGTCCTTTTACCGACATTTACCATCTGCAAACTCTGTGTAATCCGCTATTTGAGATAGCGAATTCCACATGGACGACACCTGTTGAACAACTGGCTGACGTGGACAACCACATGGAATGTATGCTAACGTGTACTGGTAATCCGCTATCTGAGATATCAAATTACCTAAAACCACTTAAATTCTAGTCAACTATCTAAAACCGCCTTTTTTTTCTTTAAATCACCTAATCCAGCAAAAAATTCATAATTAGGTGCGTATCGTGCATTTTGGCTAAAATATTGTTGCTACACTGTATATTAAATTATTATAAATTACTTAAAATTAAGTCAAAGGAAATATGAAAATCTAAAATTTCGGTTTGGTTTGGTTTGGGTTTTTTTGTTTTAATTACACTCAAAAACTGAAACCGAACCGAAAGTTGGTTTTTATAAAATATAAAACTACCGTCAGTTTTTGTTTCAGTTTGGTAATTTCAGTTTAAGATCGGTTTTTTCAATTTCATGCACAACCCTAAACTGTGATTGTTAACATTGCTCCAAAGACGTATTTGTTACTGTTGTTGTGATTATAAAAACAAACTTACCAATTTCTGCCAATGACTTCTTTAGAAGAATAGCCAGTCATTGTAAAGAAGCCACTACTAGCATACATAATGGGACAGTCTGGCTTTGTGGCATCAGAAACCACAAATGTCTGCTGAAGAGTTGCAAGAGCATCTTTCAACTCTTGTGAAACCCGCGGCTGATTCGATGAGAAAGAATCCCCGTGGGAGGACCTCCATGATGCCGATGAGGTCCTTAGGCTTGACTCCTCGTCCGCGATTAAACTAGCTACAATGCCCCCTCCTGGCCATTCGGCCGTTCGCTCAGCTATTGTCTCCATGTCCTCTTCAGGTGGAGTGATTCTGGCTATCGGAGGCTTAGGATCCTTGTCGAACGCCATCCATTTGTTGTCGGTTTTTGTTGTTCTTGATTCAGCATTCGCCATTTCTATTTGTTGTAGATTTTAAGCTTCAGTGAACTGAACTCGCCACCTATATATATATATACATGCATGGTTTAGATAAAAATAAAAATAAAGATGTACGTTAATGATTATGAAGTTGGTAACTATCAAATGATGGTTTTGTTGTTTCTATTAAAAGGTTGAGGTTAAAGAGAGACACAAAGTTTGGTGAGGATATTTGCATGATATGTTGTTTATATCAATGGAGGAGAAATTAGATATAACTTTTAATGGTGTTTTTCAAAATTAGACAGATTATATATGAGAGGGTGAAGTGAATTAATTACTTCCTTACTAACAAACAAATGATTTTTAAGAATTATTACCAAATATCCCATATTATATGTTTTTTCTCAAAAAAAGAAAAAAAACATTGAGACAAGTAATTGAGATACGTGTTTGGAGTCCGTGCTTTTAAAACATAAAATTATGGCAAATTAACTGGAGATATATAATCTAAAAATTTTGGTATTGGCTCTCACCTTCAAAAATTGTTATCAACGGTTTAACCTTTTGTCTATTTTTCTGTCAATGGACCTTCGTTAAAAAAACACTTAACATCGTTAAATATTTTTCCTAATTTCAAACCGATGTAAGTTTTTAGGTTTTTATCGAAAGAAAGACACGAATCCACTAACGTAAAACGCATCTCGAAACGATGATTCAAGTTGCTTGATTTTTGTAGTTGGAAATTCAAACAACCGAATTGAAACATTGTTTCGTCATTTGAATCATTGTTTCGAGATAAGTTTTACATCAATCGACCCGTATCCTTCTTCCGATCAAAAACCCAACGACATTGGTTTGAAATTCGGAAAAAAAACTTAACGATGTTAAGTGGATTTTAACGCAGGTCCACTGAGAGAAAATAGTTGAAATGTTAGATTTTTAAAATTGAGATTATTATCAATAATACACAAAATGTGAGATTAATATTGATTTTGGTTTCCAGTTTGATTAAATTAAAGATAAAATCTCTCTTATTTGGACGTAATGATGTAAAACATAATTTTGAAAGCTAAATAGTTCTAAAACGTAGTATTAACCAATAAATATTGATTTTGGTTTCGTGAATTATGGAAGAGTGTAAAACAAAATATAAAATTCCACATTCACATCAAAGAATGAGTCTCATCTTCCATTTTTTTTATTATAATATACCAACCATAAACAAACAATAATAGAACATCTCACGTTCACGTTAAAGAATGAATTTATTTTATGATTAAATATATGAACCATCAACAAACAATAATATAAAACCCCACATTCAAATAATTTTATTTGAATGTGGGGTTTTATATTATTGTTTGTTGATGGTTCATATATTTAATTATAAAATAATTAAGAATCAAACCACATCTAATACTTGAATCATATTTTAAAAGACTAGCATTCTCATATAAAGTTAGAATGTCGTTTGTTAAATTTCTAATTATTTCGAGACTTCATGTCTAATTTTCTATATAAATCCCATCTTCACAATTTGATAAACGAATTTAAAGTTTTTCATCTTAATTAACATTTAATTTTAGAGACTCGCTTTTCAACTCATATTTATATTAACTCACCATTTATTGTGTACGAACATACAATAAAAAAATAATAAAAAGAATAATAAATTTTAGTTAATAAAATGTGTATAGAGATGAAGAATTAGATATAAGAGGTTTTTAAGAGAAGAAAAAGAAAGGTAAAAATTAATATAGTGAATTTACTTTCTATCCATATACGACACTGGTAAAAAAACAAAAAAAATAATACTAAAAAAAGGTGTGGGTTACATATGTATTAATTCTGCCTTTCTATATATATTTGTAACATGACACATTAACACAAACAATAACACCTATAGAAAAGTGATATATACATGTATATAAAAAAGGGTTTTGTAAAGTAGTAGCATATACCTGTGGCATGATGCAATAAAATGCAAAGTGAGAGATGAATATCAGGAGATGTATTGTACTATACTGCAAACAACAGCATACAGTTGTGTGAAGTTGAAAGAGATTTGTTTGGTCCAGAAATGGATGAGAGATGTTTATGTGGTGAGATTTTTGGTTGGTTGGTTGGTTGGAAAGATAACGTTCATCAGTTAATATCTACACGTGGCCTAAGCATGCCCAATACTTGGATACCCCCATACGGCTCAAACCATGCCACGAACACTTCTTCAATAATTTATTTATTTTTATCACATCATACAACTTAAGACTTGTTATATAGGATTGGATAATAATTTGATTAACAACGTTAAATAGGTTTTGTTTTTAAGTACTTTTAAAGCCACTAACACGTTTTTTCTATGGGTCAAGCTAAACGTACCTCTCTCCCTTGCTAACCATACACCCCCCTAAACTTTTATTTCCCCTTAACATTTGTAATTTACATTATAGTCCCTCTTATTTTATTTTATAATTCTCTCAAAATATCAAATAAAAAACTATTAAGTTTTTATTTTTCTTTTACAATTTTTTTATATATTTTTGTTATTGATTTTATTATTTTATTTTATTTCATTAAGATCTTATTAAAAGTTTGTTTATTCTTTTTACATGTGTTAAAAAGTTTTGTATGTTTTCTCTAGCTAGTTTTTTATTTTATTATTTATAAAATGTATTCAAAACAATTTGATTTTTTTGTTAGGTTTAGATACATGAGTTAATGTGACTTGAGAAAAGAGCCAAATTTGTTTATCAAGTTGTATGTTATTTAAACTTTTTATTTATAAAAACTAATATGATTTTTTTTAAAAGAATGTAAACTCTCTTAATTAAAAAAACACTCTTCAAAAAGATTAAAACAAGTATAGAAAAAAATTAAACAAGAAAAACAATGTTTATTAGATAAGAAAAAAAACGTTTTTCTAAGTAAGAAAAAATACATTTTTATTATAGGCTTTTAAATATACATAGAAAAAAAAGTTGTTAAATAAAAACAGAATAAAAATGCTTTTATAAAAATAATAATGATAATAAAAGATAACAAAATGACAAAAAAAAACAACGAAAATGTCTAAATCATATTAATGTAAAACCTAAGGGAAGGGTATGTTTAGTAAAAATGGATAAGGTGAGGTACATTTAGCAGCACATTTTTTCTATTTATAAACAGTTTCATTACTGTGACTTTGTTTTTTTTTTCCATTTTTAAAAGCCAAATTTTATAAAAAAAATGAAAAAGGTAATTTTGATATCATTCACCAACTTGTCAATCCTAATTGCCTTATTTTTAAAATTTTTATCATTTCTTGTTTTCAATATAAGCCAAACATTCCTCTTTGTTGCTCTTATGCATATTTGGATACTCAATCACTTCCCTCACCGATTTAAGTTTGTGTTGATACTAGCAACTTTACAGGTTATGCATAATATATCAAACTCATTTAGCTGACAATGAACGATGAGATGCCCTAATGATTCAACATGCATATTACACAACACACATGAATCATCTCCAAAATATGTTTCCCTCGCCATTAACACTTGCTTTATGGTTATACGATCAACAATAGTCTCCGCATAAATCAATTTACCTTAATCGAGATCCAATTTACATAAAACTTCCCATCCACAACTTGATGATCACGGTTATCTAATTCCCACTTCAAGTTTTTTTTTTTTTTTTACTAAAAGTACTTTTATAGACCCGTTTGCTTCTTTCCATAACCATCTATTCTAGTCAGATTTGAAATTTACCTTAGAGACTAAAGATAAATAAGCCTCTAATTCATCCTTAGCTATGATTGTGCTTGGTTTCCTACCCCAAAGCCAGTTCCATACCACTTTATCATTAACCCAGCAATAAGAGTCGTTTACCATGATATCTTTCTATCTATCTAACGCAAACAACATCAGAAACATGGTTTTTAACAGATGGCCTCCAAACCATACATCAAGCCAAAATTGCATTTTATCTCCCATTTCCAATTGAACCGGTAACCACTCCAACATCTTGAGATCCAAAAAAAATTTTCATGTTCTAGCTTTCCAACCCATTTCCACGTGACTCATAAGGATTTTTCTGAACCGTAATCATGTCCCATGGTCAAGGACTTATCCTCCGTCTTTTATTACTGCATACCAAATTGTACCTAAAATTGTTTCTGCTAATCTTAATACTTAGTAAATAAACATTGTGTTTTTATTCCAAGGAACTCGATCATAACACTTGAAATACACAATAATCATGGGTGCTAATATATTATATAAGATTCACCGGTTCAACTTTACTCAATTTTGATCATTTTTCAGTTAAATTGAATCAAAATCAAAATGGTTAAAACTGAACCAAAAACATAAATTGAATATGAATTGATTTCCATTAAAACTAAATATGAACAAGACAAGCGTTATTAATTTGGTTATCTATTTGTATTGTAGTTTTATAAACAAGAAAATAGCTTAATAAATACATGTATTGTGTTTTTTCATCGTTACAACGAATTTAAATTTTTTGAATAAAAACCGAACCAAATTGAATAATTATTTTAATTTAATAAAAACATAAACGAAACCAAATATGTTGTATTCCGTTTAAACAACATAAGTAAATTATGGTTTTTGACTTGATCAGTTTTTAATTGAATACTCAAATCCCTTTGAATAATCACCATATAGTATAAACCAATGAACATAATAAAAGTATAGTATAGAAAATTTAGGAAGATATGACCGTGTAAGAAAACATATTATATATATATTTAAAATGCAAATGTCGTCGGTGTAGTCATAAAAGTAGTTACTGTATCTTAGAATTACAACTTTTTGTGCTGCTGGTACAACATGTATGTGCAGCAGAATCGTATCTTCTCCTTCAGGTAAACGTGTAGTTTCCTGGCTTATCATCTGACTTTTCTATTCATCATCACTGTCTCCTTCCTCCATTGAAGCTCTCAACATCTCATTGATATGGTTTCTAATTCATCGATTTACCTGGTCTAATACCTGTTTCTGTCGTCTGCCAAAAGAATCAGATTTCATCATTCTATGATATCTTCTTCCTCGCAGAAGTTTGTGCCCTGACGACAAACCCTAATAGAGAAAGAAAAGGTAATCACAGAGTATCAGACGAATCACGACGGTGACCTAAATTTTGTCGCAACATAGGTTTGCGATTTTGACGATCATTGCCGACAGGTATTGATGATGTAATCAGATTTTCATATTATTATTATTATTATTATTTTTGCAATTTCTGTTGTTTACATCATATAATTTTCAGTTTGATGGAGGCCAATTAGGACAAGATTATTTTCAATTTCCAAAAAGAACTCTTCCGCATCCATCACTGTTCCTAATTGAAGGTAAGCATAATTTGCTTTGACCAGCTTAAGGTGCATAATTATAATAGGCTTTTTGTAACTAATGATTTTATTTGGGGTTTTTAATAGTATCATTGCTTGTTTTGTTAGGAACGCTATATCAACTGCTACTTTAGGGTTTTGACTTTCGCAAGGCAACTCGAATTGGAGATAAATATTGTTTAAATCATTTCCAAGGGATGCAATTACATGGGTATGATATATCATTTTACATGCATGAGTTTTATGTGGTATTATTCAGATGATAATCGAGCCATCTGGAGAAGAATATGATTTAATGGTGATGACTTAATTGACCCTAAATATTTTTATACATAATTTGTTGTCCCTTATGTTGTTACTTATTAGATTAATTAGATCTACATTGTTTTTAGGTACTTAATTTCATTGGGTTGCACGGTGCTCATGAAAATAGCTAAACCCCTCTGTAAGTCATCACCTTCAGTTGACTTTATTAATCATGGATAACGTTATGACCTGTTGACTTCGCAGATCATGACCAAATCTGCAGATTTAATGAAATCGGATGGAAAACAAAGGGTCCTCCTAACCACACCTCACACCCCACAAGACGCCGCGTTTAGCCCTTACCGTGGCGGTTTATTCGACGTGACTGATTTGACGACGTCTATAGATGATTTGATTGGCGAAGTCTGTCGTTGTCCACAAATACGCCGCGTTTAGACCTTAACGGTGCGTTTACACCCCTCAATTATTTAGGTTGATTCCCAGACTTGTGGTGGTATACATTAGTATGCAAACATAAATTTTGGATACATTACATACAAAGTGTCCAAATTCCCAACTCAAGAAAATGTCTTGGATGTTTGACGGTTATTTTCCGAGCCCGCTGAGGACAAACGACGAGGCAAGTATTCCGGATTTGAATCTTGCGCCGCCGGGGTTTGTAGATTATGACGAGGGGCGGCGTTACCAAATTTGAACCAGGTATCGTCACATGTTTATTTGGGTTACCCGTCGTCATTAATTTCTGAAATTAGATTTGTTAACAATATATTTTGTTAGGAATATTCTGTGCACGAGCAACCGGATTGGTATTTGGCGCCTAGCAGCAGTTCGTACCTGTCACAGCCTGAACATGATTACGGTCAGCCGTCATACCATATATCAGGAGACCCGCATTACGTTGCCCAGCCTTCGTACCATTTTAATACCGAGGAGCCGTATTCATGTAGTCAACGTTCGTACCCATTACCAGTAGGTGATGCGTATCGGTCACAACCAGAACCAGACCATATTCTTGAAACCCCCCACGAGAATGTTGATGAAGATTACGGCAAACATAATTCTGACGACGATGGTGATAATTACATTCGCGAGGCTAGGGTCTCATATAAAACGGATAGCGTACGAGCCAATTTGTTTTATTTAATAAAAATATTTTTGTAATTAGTAGTTGGCTTGAACTTGTTTTAAATTTGACGTTAATACTGTTTCAGTTATTTTCTTCCCGTGAGGAGCTGGAGGAGTGGGCGAAGAAAAGAGGTCGGGAGCATGGGTGTGTTGTTGTTGTCTAGCGGTCTAGGCCAAGAGCCGTGGATCTTGGATGCAATCGCGGCGGCGAACCAAAACTCACCGCCACAATTAGGCGTACAAGCAGTATAAAGAAGGGCTGTCCATTTAAGCTAAAAGGAAGGCACAACCGTGTTGGTAATTTTTGGAAGCTTGAGGTCGTAAACGAGACGCACAACCACGACCCGTTCGTCTTTAAGGAGGGTCACGCGTATCTAAGGAGAATGACCGGCGAGATGGTTGATATGGTTGCGAGGTTACACGCGGATGGCTTGAAGACATCAAAAATAGGTCCACTGTTACGCAGATAGTTTCCCGAAGCCTGCGTTATTGACAAGGACATACACAATCTTATAGAGAGTTGGAGAAGAGAAAATACAGTTGGCGATACCCCAATGCAGGTTCACGTTTTTGAATTTGATTTGTTGCAATGGATGTTCAAAAAAATATATTAACGTCAAATAAAACCGGTTGCAGGTATTTGAAAGCTTCCTGATTAATAACGGGTTCGTTTATCACACAAGGGAGAACCCTGCCACAAACCGCGTAGAGGACGTATTCTTTTGTCATGACACGTCGCATAAAATGTGGCGTGCATTCCCCCATTTGCTGCTGATTGACACCACGTATAACACAAACATGTACAAGTGGCCGTTTGTTCAGTATATTGGCGTGACGTCGACGTCGAAGTCGTTCTGTATCGCGCACAGCGGTTCTATTTAGGGAACGCTAGACGGATTTCACATGGGCCCTCGAGCACCTGAAAGGTATGCTCGAGGATTCTATTGAGCCGCGCGTCATAGTCACCGACAGAGACTCGGCCCTGATGAATTCTTGTAAACAAGTATTCCCAAATGCTACCAGAAACCTATGCCGGTGGCACATACGTGAGAATATAAAGAAAAAGTGGAAGGGTATCTATGACCGCGAGACAAGAGAAGATTTCGCTCTATTATGGACGGTCTTGTGTGAGTCTCCCACGTTCGATGAATGCGAATATAACTGCTTAAAGTTGCAAGAAATGTTATTCAAAATTGGGGAAGAAAGTAAGTCGTTCTGATTATTAATATACAATAAGTGTTAATCTAGTAGTACATTTCATAAGTTTATTTTTGTTTCATTTTTTTCAGAGGTATGGGACTATATCCATGATAGCTGACTGTTACGAGACAAGGAAAAGTTTGTATCTTGCTGGATGGCCGATCGGTTAAACTTCGGCGAGAGTACAACAAACCGAGTCAAGAGTCAGCACGCGATCTTGAAAAGGCACCTTAACGGGGCCAACAACACCCTCCATGGCTTATACCCTTGAGCTTATAGAAGCCCAGAAGATTGAAATCGGAGCAACATTTGAAAAATCCCGGATTACGTTGAAGAGAGACCATAACCTTCAGGTTTTTTACAGGCTACATTATAAAGTGTCGATTAAGGCTCTTAAACTACTAGAAAAGGAGTACAAAAGGCTTGACAAGATGATTGAGTCGGGACATACGTGCCGACACCAGTTGCGAACGTCTATGGGGTTGTCGTGTGCTTGTGAGGTGGAGCGTCACCTTGATACTTTGGTACCTATTCCACTAAAATCGATAGACCAGTTCTGGAGGAAGCTTGACTTCGATCCAGTGGTCCCACAGGTAGAAGAAGAAGACTTCGAGGCAGAAATGGAAGAGCTTAAACAGACAGTTTTGATACGTAAAGATCAAAAACAGAAAAGAAGTCTTTTATCTAAGATTTGGTCCATTCTTCCCGGCAACTCAAATAAAAAAGAGCCAGAGAAACGGGAGGACCCTCGCGGGCGCCCAAACTTAAACCAGCAAACAAAAAAGGCCGAGGCCGCCAGGCACAGCTCGTATATCCCTTCCTCGTACCCCACTTCGTCCTCACAGAACACTGACCAAACCCCCTCATTCTTGGAGCGGTCACAGTCCCATTCACAACTTAAGATGCCCCCTCCTAAATCTTCAAAACGGTCGTCTAAGAAAAAGGAGACTGGAGCTGCCATAGGTTTTCCTTTAGTTGTTTATCCGGAAGATGTTGCAGCGGTAAATCGGTATAAGGGCCTTGTTCCAAGTTGGAGATACCCTTACATCTCAAGGATCATAGACGTAAAGCCTGACGGTAACTGCGGTTTTCGGGCAATTGCAGAGGGTTTAGGAATGGGTCAAAATAGTTGGAGGGAGGTTAAGGTTGCCATGAAGAATGAGATGGATAGGAACCCAGATTGGTGGAGGGCAAGATTAAATACGGAGCACCCGGAGTTTTTTGAGACGACCCGTTGCCGGTTAGATTTTTTTGAAACGGTTCAAGATGCGCCCCGCAACCATTGGTTTCAGTTACCCGCCCATGGGTACGTCGTTGCTCAAGCATTTAATTGCGTTCTGATTCTCATGGAGCTGCATAGCAGCCAGACCTTTTTCCCGATAAGAGAGGGACCAGATCTGTTTCGTGGTCATCCGGTACTGGCCATTGCTAATGTTACAGATACTCATTGGCTATATATACAACTTGAAGGGGATTTCCCGGTGCCTTTGCCGGTTCGTACTTGGGCGAGATTTGCAAAAGAAGAGGCTTACGGCTGGAGGGCCTTGTATGAAAATCGTATAAAGGACTACGTTAGAATCATGTGAAGTTGGCGAGTCGAATGTGATACAGTTGATTTAACCGCTTGATTGAATATTTAAATCGATGTATCACAGCCACATATTATACGCACCGTGCGATTAAGTTAACATAAAAATATGTAATTTTATGTACTAATCGAATATCATTAAATATGAAGAACAATCGAACACGATGACACAGTTGTCCAAAATAGCATCCACACGTCCACCATTAGTAGTCTTCGCACCCGTTTTAGAATGTTCGACGGGTGATATATTTTTGTAACATTCACACCTAGTTTATTTGAAAACGTTTGGTATTTGTTTTGGTGAAACTTGGTGAATGAGTTTGGGAGAGAGGTGTCATACACTGTTGTTTTTGGTGATATATGGTTTATGAGGTGGTGGTGGTGGGGGGAGAGGTTGTTCGGATGCTTTAAATGTGTTGGCTTTGTAAACTGGAAAAAAAAAATCTATATCCGCCACGTTAAGAGGTATACGTGACGGTTTTATCCCATTATTTTCCGACATATCATGAATCTTGCAGTACCAATAACCCCACGTATAGTCCTTGATGTGGCGATAGTGTTCCACTATTTTTAGCCTGTCAAATATTGTTTCCCCCTTTTTCAGTCTATATTTCTTGTTCAGGCGACCGATTCCCCTCTTCCCCGTATTATTCCATCTTCCGGCGACTGTTTGACGGATGTCTCAATCCAAGTCTAGACAACACTCCTCTGGGTCATCTTCCAAGCCTTCCCGTGCAGATGACCTTTGTGTGAGATGCCCATGTGGAGCCGCCACATGTTACCGGATATCAAGGACCGATGCAAACCCTGGTCGACGATTCCTGTGCTGTGTAAGTCTTTAATTACTAACGAATTAGGGTTTATGTCTGTTAATCGACGCTGATTACTTTAATTTGGCTTAGGTCAAATTTAGGTGTTAGTGTTCTTAGTCTGTTAATCGAATTGGGGTTTTTTTTGTTGATATATTAAGTCCATTACAGAAGGGGAGTTGTGGATGGCTAAAATGGGCCGATGATCCCACATGCCCTAGTTGTGCAAAGGTAATTCAAGCAATGGTGAATATGATGAACAAGAAAGATGAGTTTGCAAGAATGAAAACCAAAGAAGTAACAAGCTTGAAGATGTTGCTAGCAATTAGTTGGTTTTTGTTTTTTGTTTATGTTTGTGTTTATTGACTAGCTGATAACATTGTATTTGTAGTATGGTATAGTGTAATCTTTGTTGTTTTTGTTTAATGTTTAGAGTTTCATGTTTCATCTATTTACTTCCCACATTATCAGTCATGTTGCAGCCATGATGAAAATGAGAATGATCAAATTGAGAATGTTGCGAATGTAGTTCAGTTTCACAATGAAGCAAGTCAAATGGAAGACAAAGAATGTCAATTGGGAGAAGATGAGTTGATTGCTTATTTGGTGTAAGAGGATGAATTATTTAGACCAAGTGAAAAGCATGAAATAGATCCGGGTGATGATTATGACCCTGAGGTTTTGAAAGCAGCTTTCGACTACACCAGTGAGCCGGAGGAAGATTACTATCATGATCCATATGAAAATGATCCGGTGTGGGATTCTGACTGGTCAAACGATGATTGTCATTGGAAGTAGTATTGTACTTGGTTTGTGATGCTTTATGTACTGTAATGTGTTACTTAAATTTAGCATGATTAAATGTGTTGTAATGTTTGTATGAGTTTCTAGGTATCGTATTTATATTAAAATAATCATCAACCGTTTGCAAACAGGGTATAGTGAAACGAAGTGGTCGTGAGAAAAAATGAATTTCTAATTTTTAATTAATAATGATTTTTTGTATTTTAATCCACGTGACGAATGTTATTGTGTAATCATCTCTATGTTGAATCTATTGTGTTGATGAAAATAAGGATGGATGTTGTTGCTACGGAGGTCATTTATAAGACCATTCTTGTTCGTGAACCTTTTACCAGTTTGGTTGGCACCTGTAATTAAATAAAAATCAAAATTAAACATTGAGATAGACATTGTAGTAACAAAATAGCATCCACACATGACGGAGACAAACAACAATTGCTTAAATTTCTAAATCCGCCTGCAAATTTCTAGTCAACAAGTAATAGTAATATCAGACACCAGTCTTTACTCATAGATGGGCTTGGATGTTAGATACCCTCCTTTGATTTCCTTTTTGGGTTTTTGGGGCACTTTTGTGAATTATAAAGGGGGCCATCTAGGCATCTTCATCCCCTAGTTTTATATTAATATTAATAAAGACTCCAAAATAGCATCTACACAGCTACCGATATCCGCTGGACAACCGCCGTAAAGTTGACCGACGACACCGTATTATATATTAATAATAATGTACTCAAAATAACATCCACACAACAACAATTCTATCGTTTATTGCACGCCGAAATTTCTGTGGCTGCGTAGAAGTTATTTTCGGGCTACATTGTTATTATTTTGCAGGTTATTATCGTGTTGAATGGGTGGAGTGGTGTTGAGGAGTTACGATTTATTGTGGTATTGAGTCATAGGTTATCGGTTGTTATATAGTTAGTCTCTCAGTCCCTTATCCGTCACGTTAAGGCCTTGACGCGTCGTATGAGGGTAAATCGAAAGCGACAAAAGTCTGAAAAGGCTGCAGCAGGAGCTTGTTATGGGCAGCGGTATGCAATTAACGCAGCGTATAATTCTTACTCCAATATTGAATAGAACCGGCTCGGCAAAAACATTTGTTTTAAATTTCTAAACGATTACATTAGAAAATACTATTGTTAAAAAAATTTATAGCATACCGGCATGAAAAAAACATCATAATCGTTGCTTAAAATTTACAAACGATTACAATAGACAAAACTAGTACAACAAGATATTATAACGTATTGTGGTTTAAAATAGCATCTACGCAGCCTCGTCTCGCCACCTTTTTTCCTTGATAATCTAATGGCACGTCAATTACGGGATCGTGGCAATGCACTCTCTCTGTTCTTCTTTTCTTGTTGTTCTTCCAACAACTTAATGCCAACACCCCACTGTTGATCTTAATGACAGCTTTTATCCCAAAGAATAATAAGTAGACCAAAATAACATCTACACGGCCAACGATATCTCTTTCGGTTGACACTTATTTTCCTCTTAATCATTGAACTTAGAGTTGGGGTGATCGTGATAATTATCTATGTATTGGATGGATATAGGGTTAGTAAGGTTTCGGGGTTAATTTATAATGGATTTTCTGGGGAAACAAAGGCGCGTATAGTCCTCAAAGCGGCGTATAAAGATAACAAAGTACATATAAAATCTGCCAACATGTAGTAAGTTGTCATCCTAAACCGCCAGGTTTCGTACCTAACGTGGCGTATACGACCTCCAAATTTTGTCTACAAAAGCCTCTCCGAATTACCATTCGTTCAACCGCACACCCTCATTCATGTTTTCAATAAAGCCTTTCACATTGTTTCATGGGGTCGGTTACTATTAAAACTTATTGTTGGTTGTATAGATGTTATTTTGGAGTGACATGCAGGGGTGGGGTTGTCGTTGCCCGATGGAACTGTTAGGTATCCCTCGTCATAAATCTCAACAGGGCCGTTTACAGGCACTGTGGCCGCCATTAAATGATGGAGGGAAGAGTTTGGGCATTTCGACAGACGTGTTCCAATGAACATCTAAAAGAACCACCCGAGAGGCGCCGTAAAGATGAGTGAATTCCTTTAAAAGAACATTTTCGTATATGTCAACAACATCTATAAATGTAATATTATGTTGTGAATGCTATTTTTTTAATGTAATATTTGTAGTGTGTTCTAAATTAAGAGTGTTTCTAAGGTCCTGTACCTTTATAACTGAGAATTGATGATGGTGAAGACGACGATGGTTGTCGTGACTTCACTTTCAAAATATGTACGAAAGAATTGCGTTTGATAAGAAAATATTATTGTGTTCTTGTGTAATGTGTTATGATCATGATATAATATTTAAAATATTTAAATTACAAGATATAATAAAAGTGTTGTGATAAACAACTAAATGAGAATTAACAACTTCAAAATAGCATCAACACAAATTTGATGACAACGGCCAATGCTCGAACTTCGAAATCGACGTACCACATTTTTTCCTTACGGACTAGCAATTTTTCGAGTTGCATATATGATTATATGTTGAGATGCTTATTTACATTTAGGGACAAAATATATTTAACCATAACGTATAGAACATAACGCGGCGTAGATTTGGTAACTGGTCTCCGACATGTCAGGAATCTTCCGGTACTCAAAGCCTGTCTGATGTACGTTTAACCTCACGGTAAGTTATTAACGCGACGTATAGTAAGCTAACATACTTTAGGCACCCCGACTTTTTTGTGTAACATATATACCAACACGACCATTACATCCAACACACCAAAAATTCCGCAAAAAATGGAGAAAAATAACGACGAGTTTTTCTGTTCTCAACCGGCTCCAAAATCTGCAAGAATCACGGACAAAAATTGGAGGCGTGTTAGGAGGCCGTCTATCGTAGACGTTTCAGGCACGTCGTCATGTACTCATTCGGGAGGTCCAGAAGAAGTAGATCCTGTCGAACGCCCCCAACAAACAAAGATATTTGCGGTTGAAGTTGAAGAGTCTAGGAGTTGGTCGAAGGATGCCGTTGATTTTTATAACAAGGGGGATGCACCGTTTTGCCATACTCGTTTCATCACCAAACCTTTAGATCGTAACTTTTGGGGTTCCTTGCTAGGTTTCGAGTCCAACTGGTGTTTGATATCTGTTGTGAGTGACTATTTAAATTTAAAATTATATTACAACAAATTATATAGACCATGTATTATTGTTACGTATTATTTTTATATCACGAAATTGTACAGCATGTTGAAGCGTGGACACTTAGAATGATGCGTGTTAGACATTCAAGGCAATTAAAATATCCAAGCGAAAAACAACGTTGGACGGTGTTGCCTCCTGATTTCTACGTTCATATGAAAGATGCGAACTCGTTAGCCGCTAGGGAGATGGCCGGTGATAAAGAACCATACCCTCCATTTTGGGAGGTTGATTACGTTTATCTCCCATTATGGATTCAACAATCGAACTGGCTCCTCGTTCGTATTGATATGCGGACCATGGTAATTACCCAATATTGGACTGACACGAGGTGGAGGAATGAAAAACGACGTTATGTTGCGTACTACATTGAGATGATAACTTTGTTTTTCGCGTGGTTTCTTGATGCTATTCACTATTGGACCAGATCTACTCACCACATGAAGCATGAAATGTCTGTTGGTTTGGTCGAGGTAGATGTTCCTTAGGACAACGGTAATGTTTATACTGTCGGGGTTCTTGTTTGCATGATGATAGAAAACCTTGTTAGAAACAAATCTTTGCTTTTAGAAGATGACGTTGAAGAGGCTTGTGTTAGATACCGTCATCACATGGCAAACCAAATTTATAGATGGCGTTGTATTTGATTGTAGTATTACGTTCACATTTTATTGACTTATGTTTACCACCCCCATCCACAAACCAACCCTAAACCAATCTTCAGTTATAAAAGTGTTTAATTGTTTTTTATTAATAATTGTTGTGTTTTTGTTATTAAGAGTATTTAAAAATATTAAAAATAATTTCTTTATTTAAAATTAAACAATACAGATCTAATTTTTAAATTACAAAATATAATAAAAATGTTATAGTAAACAACTAAATGAGAATTAACAACGACTTCAAAACAACATCTACACAAATTTGAAGACAACGGCCACTGCTCCAATTTCGAGATCGGCGTACACACCAATCTATAACATCCTCGTTGACCGAAAAATGTTATCAACATGCCTTCAATCTCACTCTCGGGGCTATCAATGACCCATAAACATGTTCATCATGTCCGTGTTTGAAGAACGACTCCAAAATGACATCTACACAGCCACCAGTGTCCACTAGACCAACCGAGCTATATTGAGCAACGAAACCATATTCTGTATTATTTTTGGCATGGTAATATGTCTAGGATAAGGAATTAAATCGTGTTGTATGGGTGTGGTGATGTATGGGATTGACTAGTTTTGCACCTAGCTTGTAGATTATTAAATGTTTTATAGATGGTTTCTAGGGGTGTTAACCTCTGCGTTAAGATCTCACCACGGCGTATATGGGTAACATGGAAATCTACAAAGTGTGTGAAGTGTATTCAACCTCTCTGCAAAGCATGCAAAATTAAAGTCGGTCTTACCACTGCGTTGAGGCATTACCGCGGCGTATGTGGCCTGACAAGCCTGAAAAGCCTGTAACAACTGTAAAGAGTCTGCGAAGCCTGCAAAAATAATGTCGGCGAAAACCGCTGCGTTAACGCATAACCGCGGCGTTGAATGATAACGTCGGCAACACTTACCGTCCCCTAAATCCCTTAATGAAAATTTACAGCGCATATATACGTAGCATTATGCTGTTAACGCGCCGTTTTGTGAACCAAAATTTTTGTCTACAAAACCCCACTAGGATTCACCGTTTTTTCAAACACTAAACATTTTTGTCTACAAACACACCCTCCGATTCACTATTTTTTCTAACACAAAACTTGAACATACAACACACCCTACTCCATGTTTATCACAAAACCCTCCTCCATGTTTCCTCTATATAACATTTATCTCAACACCACCAAATTATTAACAACACCTTCATGTTTTACTCATGAAGTCGGTTACTATTAAAGCCACATGTTGGCCGTGTAGACGCTATTTTGGGGTAACATGTGGTGGTGAGGGTTGTCGAGGCCAGATGTAGCAGCCAAGTTGAGGTCATCGTAGATCTCAACTAGTAATGCTACCAACGGAGGAGACCTGTCTATCGTACTTCTCCTCCTCGGTCTTGTTTTCCGTCAGCTACTTGTGTTCCAACAGACGGGTCAACGGAGGAGACCTGTCTGTCATACTTCTCCTCCTAGGTCATGCCAGGCGTCATCATCTACTAGTGTTCCAATAGGCGGTTTCCACACGACATTCTAAAGAACCACTCGAAAGGATAGAAGAACCACTCGTAGATGTCAACAACAATTTTAGAAAATTTTTTAATGTAATATTGGTAGGGTGTTATTTATAATTTAAACTTACAGTTATGTATTCGAAACCGATCATCATGTAATGTGTTATAATTATAATTTAATCTTTAAATTACAAAATATAATAAAGGTGTTACAGTAAACAACTAAATGAAAAGGTGTTACAGTAAACAAGTAAATTTAATCATAATTTAATCTTTAAATTAATAGTAATGTGGTACACACCAATCCTCGATCCTCGTTGACCGAGAATGTTATCAACATGCCTTTAATCTCACTCTCAGGACTATCAATTACATTTACTTATTCGAAACCGGTCATCATGTAATGTATTATAATCATAATTTAATCTTTAAATTACAAATACAATAAAAGTGTTACGACCACTGCTAATAGTAATGTGGTACACACCAATCGTCGCTCCTCGTTGACCGAGATATTTTTTAAACATCCCTTTGATCTCACTCTCGAGGCTATCAATGACCCATAAACATGTTCATCATGTCCGTGTTTGAAGAAAGGCTCCAAAATAAGGAATTAAATCGTGTTGTATGGGTGTGGTGATGTATGGGATTGACTAGTTTTGCACCTAGCTTGTAGATTATTAAATGTTTTATAGATGGTTTCTAGGGGTGTTAACCTTTGCGTTAAGATCTCACCACGGCGTATATGGGTAACATGGAAATCTACAAAGTGTGTGAAGTGTATTCAACCTCTCTGCAAAGCATGCAAAATTAAAGTCGGTCTTACCTCTGCGTTGAGGCATTACCACGGCGTATATGGCCTGACAAGCCTGAAAAGCCTGTAACAACTGTGACGACTGAAGCAACTCTAAAAAGTCTGCAAAGCATGCAAAAATATTGTCGGTGATAACCTCTGCGTTAAGTCACAACGGCGACGTATAATGATATCATCGGTACACTTACCGTTTCTTAAAGCCCATAACGCGGCGCCTAACTTTTGCCTATAAAAACGACTACCATCAACCATTTACACAAACACTTTAGTCTACCATAAAAAATGTTTCTTACCAACGATATTACCTTCTCGACCTACAATTTATTCAAAAATCATCGACCGTGTTTAAATTATTCAAGCCAATATGCTTAAAACCATATAGTGGTTGTGTAGACGCTATTTTGTGGTGACATGTAGTCGTAGGGGTAGCCGTGGCAAGGTGGAACTCTTAATTAATCCACCTTCATATATCCCATCATTGCCGATTACAAGCACATTAAACTCCATTCTACCTTGGAGCGGGGAACACCACGCACGGACCAGCTCAAACTACCTACTACTTCATGAAGATGGACCGATGCTTTTAATGAATTCGGTGCCACCTCAAAAATACAAGCCTGAAGTGATCACACATGGAATGCTACCATCTTACAAGTGGGATATATGTTGGGTGATTTCTTTTATAAAACACGCAGCGACGTACGGATTGCAATGTTATGACATAATTCTATGATAAGATGATATCACTGTGCCAGATAGTTGTCGTGTATGTGTTATTTTGTAATTCAATTTCATCCACTCGTTTTATATTTATTTCAACATATAATTATTAAAATTGTGTATATAGGTCACGTGGAAAATTGTGTATACCTGAACCCCTATCACAAGAAACCAAACACTTCTAACATATTTGGTGTTGTGTACACATATAAATACAACTTGTATTAATTAATTTAAGACAAACGTTATATCATACGATATATATATATATATATAATTAATATAAGCATATTTTATAAAAATGTTCACGATGAAAATACATGAATTAGAAGTGTCGTTTTTTTAAAAAGCAAAGTTTATTATTATTAATATATAATTATATTATATGTATGTATATATATATAGACACACACATAAACGAAAACTTCTAATGAGATTTATAGACAAGAAAACATAACTTATGGATGTCGGTTGGATGAAAATATCATTTATATTTAATTTTAGTTATGAGATATTTATTTCATTATTAAAAAGATTAAAACAATGAAAAAGAAATAAAATTACCCAAAACTGGGCTGGCCAGGGCTTGAACCTGCGTCCCTGGCCGGCTGAGTACATAGACGCACACCTCACAACCAGCTAAGCCAGGGTCAAATGTTGATTAAATCATAACAACATAAATTTAAAAACCCAGAAGTCTATTATCACTTCATTGATCTTCAACCCTAACCATTAAAATCTTTCAATCCAATCTATGTTCGTTCAATTAAGTTTATGGTTATTGTAGGATAGGTTAGAGCGACCAGAAAGAATGAATCAATTACCATAAACTAATACAAGAAGGAATTAAAATCGTTCAATCTATGTTCATTCAATTAAGTTTAGGATGATTCATATACGCAATAAGCATAATATTGATCATGGTTTCCAAAATTCGATTGTCGGTATGACCGAATTGGGAATTTATGTTATGATGAATGATTTGATTCCAAAATTGAGGCGAGAATTAAGGTCCAAAATAACAAAATGGGTCGCGGGTTGTCAAATGGATACGGGTAAACGGGTAAGGGTTTATGGATCAAAAGGCATAATATAGCAGTTTGGTCCTTTGAATATAGAGATGGAAGTAAATCGGGGTAGTAGTTTATGTTTTGGTCAAAAATGCCAAGATTTAAAAGTTTATAAATGTGTTTTATATAATTAATTAAATAAATAATTAATTTACTCGATAAACGCGGTTTTTCATTGATTAAATTCTCTAAGAAAATCAAAATGGGTCGGGTTACGAATACAATCTTAATTGGAATTTTCGAGTTGTTACAATGATATCCTCTCATTTCCGATATAAAATATATACATACAAAGTATACTAATATTACAAACTAGTCATAAGATTTTTAAAATAGCATCTACACAACCAGAACATTAACGACAATTGCTTCAATTGTCATAATCCGCCTGCAACCTTTTGTTCATCGATTAATAGTAATGACGCACACCAGTCATTACTCCTATCTGACCGAATTCCAAAATCCCCTTAACCTTTTGGGATTTTCGGGACTGTTGCGATTCATGAAGGGGGGCCTCTAGGCACGTTCATCCTCGTCATTTTATATTGATTTTAATAAAGACTCTAAAATAGCATCTACACAGCCACCAAGATCCGCTCTACCAACCACGTTAAATTGACCGACGAGACTATATTCTATATTAATAATAATGGACTCCAAAATAGCATTCACACAGCCCCAATTATCTTCTTAATTTCAGACCGAATTTATCGTGGCTGTGTAGATGCTATTTTCGGGCTCCATCGTTATTAGTTTCCAGGGTAATATATTGATGAGCGGACTTATATCGCATGTTTAACCGCGGTAAGACCGTAACGCTGCTTATGAAGGTTACTCGAAATCCCATAAAGCTGTAAAAGGCTGTCAACTACTGCAAGAGGAGCGTGTTCACCGCCACGGTAAGCGTTTACCGCGGCGTAGAAGGACGGCGACTGTTGACAATGAATTTTTTTTAAAAAATCGTATTTTTTTATATAAAACATAGTCTAAGGAATATAAATACTTTTTTAAATTAATTTTATATAAAATATGTATTGTTTATTTTTAAATAAAGACCCTTAGTTTAACCTATTTTAAACACTTTTTTTTTAAAAAAAAACACAACAATTATTAATAAAAATATTTATAAGTTTTATTAATTTAATAAAAAATAATGAAGTTTGGTTTTGTTGGATTAAATTGGTGGAAAAGAGATATATTAGTTTTATACTATAAATTGTGGTTTGGTTGGTTTGTAAATGTAAATAGTGTAAGAAATTATAAAAATAACAACAGTTCTAACAATGTTTAAACAAATTAGACAGGCCATTGTGCTAACATCTAATCTTTAAATTCTAAAATATAAACAAAGGCTTGTTTCATTAAACAATTATGATGATGATGATATGACGACAATATCATAATGATATGATGATGATGATGATATGAAACTAATATTATGTTGATGATGATATGATGATGATGATGATATGATGATGATGATGATATTATCATGATGATGATGTTATGATGATGATGATATGATGATGATGTTATGATGATGATGATGATATGATGATGATGATATTATCATGATGATGATGTTATGATGATGATGATATCATGATGATGATGATGATATTTTCATGATGATATCATGATGATGATGATATTATGATGATGATATCATGACAATATGATAATGATATCATGATGATAATAATATGAAACTAATATTATGATGATGATGATGTTATGATGATGATGATATGATGATGACATGATGATGATGATGATGTTATGATGATGATATTATCATGATGATATGATGATGATGATGATATGATGACAATATGATAATGATATCATGATGATAATGATATGATGATATGATGATGATGATGTTATGATGATGATGATATGATGACAATATGATAATGATATCATGATGATAATGATATGATGATATGATGATATGATGATGATGATGATGTTATGATGACAATATGATAATGATATCATGATGATGATATGAAACTAATATTATGATGATGATGATATGATGATGATGATATGATGATATGATGATGTTATGATGATGATGATGATGATATTATGACAATATGATAATGATATCATGATGATGATGATATGAAACTAATATTATGATGATGATGTTATGATGATGATATGATGATGATGATGTTATGATGACAATATGATAATGATATGATGATGATCATGATATGATGATGCTGATGATGTTATGATGATGCACCGAATTCATTAAGAGCCATGGTACACACTCGTTAAGTAGAAGCCAGTTTGAGGTGGTTAGTGCCCGGTGTTCCCCGCTCCAGGGTTGAATGGAGTTCACTATGTCTGCAATCTGCCCGGATGGGATTTATTATGGTTATTATAAATATAATAAATTAATTAATAAAAACATAATATAATTATATTTAGTCATTATTCATATTTAGTCGGGTTAAACGGTATTTACAGATTCGGGTTTTAGTGAAATAATTCATATTTAGTCATTATTATTTACATTTAGTCGGGTTAACGGTATTTACAAAGTCAGGTTTTAGTGAAATAATTCATATTTAGTCATTATTATTATTATTAATATGATTAATTGTGGCTTTAAGGATATAAAAAAATAACATTCCAACAAAAACGGGGTTCACAGGGGTCGAACCCGCGACCTCTACCCACAAAGCTTCAAGTGTTAACCAGCAGGCCATAAGGCGACGTGCATAAAGAATCGGATTCCATAATTAATATACAAAGGAAGTTCATCTCAAAATTTGTTTCATATATGTGAGAGTGAACTCATATATATTTTGAGAGTGGACCCATATACAATTTGGAACTTTGGTCTGGTGGTAATACTCCTCCCTTTAATACAACAACCCTCCTGTCAACCCGGGTTCGACTCTCATCTGCAGCGCCCTATTTTTTTATTTCCAGTTTTTCCCTTTTTTTACCCAGCAAGTTAGGTTATTTATTTTTACCCATCGATAAATAACAAAAACCTAACACAACTTCCCTTCCCAACCACAACTCCACGTAAACCCTAACCACCCACCACCGCCGGCCGTCTCTCTTTCAACCACACCGTCCACAGCCTTCCTTTCAATCCCTATTATCCATCTCTCCTTCACTCCAGTCTTCACCAATAAGGTATGTTTTAATGTTTTGGTTCAATTATTATTTTTTTGTTTACTAAAATTACAATTAGTAAGAATGATTATGTTGAAGTTTGTTAAATGATTATGTTGAAGTTTGTATGGGTTCACTCTCGTATATATTAGAGTATTTAATCGGGTTAGGGTTTGATAATAAACTTATATAGGTTTACTTGAGCGGGTTATTTAAGGGTTTGATAATCAGGTTATATAGTTTTGATAATCTTAACTGTGTTGACCTACTTAGACGACTCAACTCGGGGTGTTCAAGGCCCGGTTTTGACGATTTTCGGGTCAAACCAAACCAAAACGGTTTGGCATTATCCAAAACTAATAACCGAACCGTTGAGATTTAAAACCGAACCATTATTAACGGTTTCGTTTCGGTTTCGTTTCACGGTTTGGGGTTTATACAATGCACCTTTTTTTAATAAACTTAAAGAAATACTATATATTATGAAATATTAAACAGTTAATATATACGATTAAATATTTCGTCCGGTACGGTTTTATACGGTCGGTTTGAAAATTTGAAACCGTAATCTTATTTGTTTAAAATATCCATCAACAGTTGGGTTTATTGAGAAAACTAAAATGTGGCTTTTAATATATATATATATATGATAAACAGATGGACATCATAGAGGAAGACATCATCTACCAGCAGGATGAGGAGGAGGAGGAGGAAGAGCAGCGGCCACGACGGAGGCGGCGGAGAGAACAGCCGCCAAAACCTATTGAAGGGGATGATGTGTTGGTGAGTTACCCACACACGCAGTTTGTTCAAGGGACACTCGAGCACGACCGGTACCTCCAGCTTCGATTGATGAACCCTATGCCGAATACCATTTTAAGCCTCAGTTTTATGGAGTCAGTTGGCGCGGACAACAGACTCTATGAGTATGTCGGCAAAGACACGCCGTGGATGAGGATGTTTACGATGAACTACCCCGCACACCGGGAGCTTACGATAGAGGTTTATTCAACATTCCGTTTCAGGTTTTTTTCTTTTTACTTTAACTTTGTTTACCGCCTACGCATTACTTTAATATATTCAAAACAAATTGTTTATTTTATTTCAGGCCACGGGAGGCGGGGAGGCCAGAGGTGCAGATGAGAGATCAGAACCCAGAGGGTCGGGCGTGGGAGGTTTTGTTCAAGATGTTTGGGGTCGACCGGTACTTTTCATTGGAGGAGTTCGCCGTGGTGATCGGCTTTTACACCGAGGAGGAGGTCCGGCAGCCAATCTACACCGTGAGCGTCCGCAAGGCCGCGGACGATTATCTGTGCGTTTGGTGGCGCGCGATTGCGAGTAAGCCTTTCCCAAAAGGTAGCCAAGAAAAAGCCTCCTACATCATTGACCCGTTGTACAGGTACGTGAACCTATGTTACTTTACATTACGTTACATTGTAATATATTACGTTATATTATATTATATTTACCTTATATTATATTTCGTTGTGCAGGTACCTACACAGGCTGATAGCCTCGTCAATACAAGGTCGATATCTGGGTGCTGACCACTGCAAACTCTCAGACTTGTTTTTTTTTGCGGTGCCTTCTGACGGGGATCCATTGCAACCTCGCCCATGGCTTCGCCTACTACATCGCCACATACCCGCACAGGCAGGGACGAGGATCGTTGCTCGGTGGCCCCTAGGTGACGCGCATCGCGCATCATTTGGGACTTCACACACATCTAGCTACCCTTACGATCCTGACAATATCCCCCCGCGAGCTCGCCCGTGGTAGCGCCCAGGGCATGCGTATTGTTCACAAGTTTAAGGACCCCGACGGGAGAAGATTTGACCGTCTTGTTACGGACTTCAACAAACCACCGTACATACTGGTGCCATTAGTCGAGCCTCCACCATTGATTGCCCCGGAGGTGCAAGTCGACGACAACCACGAAGAGCAATCGGGGGACGACGACAGAGGGGAGGGGGAGGACGAGGCGGCGAATGGAACTGAGCAGGTTCATGTTACTTTTATAACTAGTTTACATTTATTTGTTTCGTCTAAATATTAACGTTTAATTACCATTTTAATTTCAGCCACGGGTGCCGCAGCACGCACCGCGCACCTATCGAGCTGTGCGTTTAGACCACGCCACGGATGCATGCTTACGGAGAGTAGAGGACGCGTTGCTACGGATGCAACGTCAAATGGATTGGATGATGGAGAGGGAGGCCAGCCGACAGCGCGGTGAGGATTACACATTACCTCCCCCATGCTTTGATCACGAGGCTAGCACATCAAGGGCCGGCGCCGATGCCTCAACCAACGGGGACGAAGACGGGGACACGGTAGTGTAAATATTGATTTACATTACTTTGTTATGTTATGAACTTGTTATGAACTTTTAAATTTTGTATCTTATGAACTACTTATGAACTTTTATATTTTGTATTACATGGTTTTATGCTTTTTATGCTTTTTAATATTGGAAGGTTACAATTATTAAAATCCAACCAACTAGTAACATAAACAAGATCATAATATTAGTTTAACTATATAATAAACTTATGAAAAAGATGTATTTTCCAAACCAAAAGAAAACAACGAGAGCTTGGATTCCAAAACACCATAAATCAAACCAATATGAAGATGTATATTTCATTTAATATTTTTTTAATCAAATAGCCAACACCTCATATTATAGACTAAATTCACATTACAACCTATAACAAAGTAAGAACTACAAAATTTCTCAAAAAAGACTTAATAATTAATACATATATTTTTTCGATAGAAATATAAATATATTATAATAATTAACATAAACATAAAAATCAAAATCTTATAATTAAAATAAATATTTATTTAAATATATATCATTTTTTATCATAAAAATCAAAATCATTTTAATTAAAACAAATATATACTTAAATCAAAATGTTAATATACTTAAGAACTTAGAATAATATTAGTAATATTAATTAATGATAATAATGATAATAATATGATGATTTGATGTGGTGAGATGATATTGACCATGATTTGATTGATTGAGCACTCACTGCCACGGTTAGCACTTACCGTGGCGTTATGTGCGGTTTTCTAACCACCGCCGCCGGTGTGGTTAGAAAAGCCCAAAACAAATTGTTATGGTTTGTGAGAGGGACCATGATTGGATAAAGTAAGCTTATATTGTTTTCAAACTTTGTGACTTACAGTTGACAATGGATTTGATTTTTTAAATGTTTTCCTTTCTTTAGCATGCCGTTAAGTATTATTTGTTATTTGTAATGCAGATGATATAAATGTTGATTCACGAAACTTTGAGTGGATGCGAATACCTAAATGCCATGTTGTAAGTACAATAACATTTTTACACACTCATTCGGTTTATAAATCTTAAATTTTTAATAAATAATAGCATGTAATTCTAGATATTTATATATTATGACTCATTTTGTTAATTAGTGAGGGGTCATATGAAACAGTGTACCATGGTGTTTTGTGAGGCGGACAAGCAGCATCCATCAAGGAATTAGACCTAAGTAAGCAACCCGTTAAAGAAGTTTACTTAATACAACTTTATATTTTCGGTTTCTAAAGATTTTGGGTATATTGTTACAGGTCTTTATGGTATTCTGGCTTCAAAATGATAATGTTGTGGGATAACTCGAGCATTGCATTGATGGCGGTTTAAGAGTGCGGGCTTATGAGTGTCGTTCTAAGGGATCCCTTCATAATATTCTACACGGTAAGTGTTTTTGGTCATAATTAAGTTTTTGATCACACGGTTAAAATCGGTTTATGTGAAAGCAACATATTTAGATTTAAACAAATGTTGGAATCGGGTAAAACGAACTTCGTCCTTTAAATTATTTCTAAACCTATCAAAAGGTAGACGGGTAGGAATGAGGTTGTCATCGGGTTGATTGTCCATCTAACATCCATATTTTCTTTGATGTGCAGTGTTGAAAAAGAGTGAAAATGAAGAGACCAATATATCCCTAAGGTTTCTAATCTATATTTTGAATGGCTCAAGCTCAAGTCTAGAGTTCCCTCCCAAAATATGACAACCGTGTGTAACTCAGTTGTGACTATGACCCATGCATAATTACTTGCAACCTTGATAAGAAAGGAATTGTGTCATTCGGGGGAGTTTACAAAGTAATTACAGAAAGATACAGTCATGCTTCCGTCACAACACGCATATATATATAATTACAAATAAACGAGGTGAATGTTTTTTGTTACATTCTTTTTTGGTTTTGATTAACTTGAATTTGTGATTAGTTTTTTTCGCTACATTCAAATTGAACTATTTGTTTACGGCTTTATGCCCCTATTGTCACACCGGGTTCTAAAACTCAGTCCGCCGCAACGCGCGGATACGGTTACTAGTTACAATTAACGTAACAATAGCCTTTTGTTATTTGGAAAGTCAATAACAAATTTATAGTTATATTCAACAATAAGTAAAAGATAAACAAAGTAAAGTCAATTTATTGTAGGGAACAAAGTAATAAAACACTAACACTCTTACTAGAGAATTTACCGAGTCAACAACTTTTTCGGTTCAGATTATTTAACCGAATCTTATGTTCCGTCTTTTATTCCTGTATACCAAACTGTATCTAAATTGTTTCCGCTAATCATAATACTTAGTAAATAAACATTGTGTGTTTTATTCCGAGGAACTCGATCATAACACTTAAAATACACAATAATCATGGGTAAACCTATATTATACAAGATTCATCGGTTCAAATTTCTCAATTTTGATCATTTTTCAGTCAAATTGAATCAAAATCAAAATGGTTAAAATCGAACCAACAACATAAATTGAATTCGAATTGATTTCCATTTAAAACTGAATATTAACAAGACAAGTGTTATTAATTCAGTTATCTATCTGTATTGTACAAATGGCAATAGTTGTATAAACAAGAAAATAGCTTAATAGATACATGTATTCTGTTTTTTCATCGTTACAATGAATTCATATTTCTTGAAAAAAAACCAAACCAAATTGAATAATAATTTTAATTTAATACAAACATAAACGAAACCGAATATGCTATATTCCGTTTAAGCAATGTAAGTAAATTATGGTTTTTGACTTGATCAGTTTGTAATCCAATGCTTAAATCCCTTCGAATAATCACCATATAGTATAAACCAATGAATGTAATAAAAGTACAGAAAATTTAGGAAGACATGGCTGTGTCAGAAAACATATTACAATTAACGTAACAATAGCTTTTTGTTATTTGGAAAGTCAATAACAAATTTATATATATTCAACAATAAGTAAAAGATAAATAAAGTAAAGTCAATTTATTGTAGCGAACAAAGTAATAAAACATTAACACTATTACTAGAGAATTTAGTGCCCGAGACAACAACTTTTCAGTCCGAGGTTATTTAACCGATTCTTATGTTCCGTTTTTTATTCCTGCATACCAAACTGTACCTACAATTGTTTCCGCTAATCTTAATACTTAGTAATTAAACATTGTGTGGAATCTTATCTTTCGTTTTTTATTCCTGCATACCGAACTGTACCTAAAATGGTTTTCGCTAATCTTAATATCTTAATACTTAGTAAATAAACATTGTGTTTTTATTCCAAGGAACTTGATTATAACACTTAAAATACACAATAATCATGGGTGTTAATATTTTATACAATATTCATCTGTTCAAATTTCTCAATTTTGATCATTTTTCAATCAAATTTAATCGAAATTAAATTGTTAAAACCGAACCAAAAACATAAATCGAATTCGAATTGATTTCCATTTAAAACTAAATATTAATAAGACAAGCGTTATTAATTCAGTTATCTATATGTACTGTACAAATGGCAGTAGCTATATAAACAAGAAAATAGCTTAATAAATACATATATTTGGTTTTTTCATCGTTACAACGAATTTAAATTTCTTGAATAAAAACCGAACCAAATTGAATAATTATTTTAATTTAATAAAAATATAAACGAAACCGAATATGTCATATTCCATTTACACAACGTAAGTAAATTATGGTTTTTGACTTGATCAGTTGTTGATTGAATACTTAAAATCCCTTCGAATAATCACCATATAGTATAAACCAATGAATGTAATAAAAGTACAGAAAATTTAGGAAGACATGGCTGTGTCAGAAAACATATTACAATTAACGTAACAATAGCTTTTTGTTATTTGGAAAGTCAATAACAAATTTATATATATTCAACAATAAGTAAAAGATAAATAAAGTAAAGTCAATTTATTGTAGCGAACAAAGTAATAAAACATTAACACTATTACTAGAGAATTTAGTGCCCGAGACAACAACTTTTCAGTCCGAGGTTATTTAACCGATTCTTATGTTCCGTTTTTTATTCCTGCATACCAAACTGTACCTACAATTGTTTCCGCTAATCTTAATACTTAGTAATTAAACATTGTGTGGAATCTTATCTTTCGTTTTTTATTCCTGCATACCGAACTGTACCTAAAATGGTTTTCGCTAATCTTAATATCTTAATACTTAGTAAATAAACATTGTGTTTTTATTCCAAGGAACTTGATTATAACACTTAAAATACACAATAATCATGGGTGTTAATATTTTATACAATATTCATCTGTTCAAATTTCTCAATTTTGATCATTTTTCAATCAAATTTAATCGAAATTAAATTGTTAAAACCGAACCAAAAACATAAATCGAATTCGAATTGATTTCCATTTAAAACTAAATATTAATAAGACAAGCGTTATTAATTCAGTTATCTATATGTACTGTACAAATGGCAGTAGCTATATAAACAAGAAAATAGCTTAATAAATACATATATTTGGTTTTTTCATCGTTACAACGAATTTAAATTTCTTGAATAAAAACCGAACCAAATTGAATAATTATTTTAATTTAATAAAAATATAAACGAAACCGAATATGTCATATTCCATTTACACAACGTAAGTAAATTATGGTTTTTGACTTGATCAGTTGTTGATTGAATACTTAAAATCCCTTTGAATAATCACCATATAGTATAAACCAATGAATGTAATAAACGTATAGAAAATTTAGAAAGATATGATCATGTCAGAAAACATATTACAATTAACGTAGCAATAGCCTTTTGTTATTTGGAAAGTTAATAACAAATTTAAATTTATATTCAACAAGTAAAGATAACTAAAGTAAAGTCAATTTATTGGAGCGGACAAAGTAATAAAACACTAACACTATTGCTAGAGAATTTAGTACCGACTCAACAACTTTTCGGTCCGAGGTTATTTAACGGAATCTTATCTTCCGTCTTGGACCCCTTCGGCGTCGTTGACGACGTTGACCCCTCACCGTTTCCGGTGACAATCCTCGGCGACCTAATCGATAACGCCCGTGACAAAAACGATGGTGCCCGTGATAAAACCCATCGTTCTGATCTCACCACCACCCGGTCTAAGCTTTCTAGTCGTTTATATGGTTTTCTCCGCCCACTTATTGCTCCCGCGGTCCGGTACCCGGTTCTCCCACTTCCTTCTCCGACCATTCTTGTCGTGCTCCCAACCCGGTTCAACAGAGCCCGGTTCACCACTTGTTTTCTTACGTCCACTGGCAACCGCAACGTGAACCGGTCCAAATTCTCGCCCGGTTGAACAAGTGAGTGTCCGGTTGAGTGAGACCGGAACTTGTCGAATAATCTAGGAAATATCGGCGGCCGGTTTTATTTAACACTCTGGTCCCGGTTCAGCGACTCTGGTGGTACTGGTTGAGTCGCCAGAGTCGCTGGAGCGGGATCTTGTGCGTTGACTTCTTCTACAACGGAGATGGAAACGTGGTCGTCGTTGACGTTCACGTTTCCATCTCCTGTAGCGTCGGTCGAGCGATGCTAATCATCATCGCCCGACCGAGCTACCCGAGCCCCGTCACCTGCCTCGGCTGAATCTGGGACGAGGTTGGCCCGGCAGACGGGGCAGGTGACGTGGTTTTCAAACCAGGCGTCGATACACTCCGGATGAAACAAGTGATCACACTTGGGGATCAGCCGGAGTGTTTCCTCGTCCTCGTACTCGTTGAGGCAAACGGGTGTGTTCTTTTACAGAGGAGTAAACGAAGGTCGGAAACGTCTCGATGACAGACGAGTCCAGTCCGCGTGACGCAGCCGTCACGCGGCGGATAGAAAGCGCTCCACGAAGGCGGCAGATGTAAATAGAGAAGAAACCCATCAAGAATAAAGCAGCTACAAGAATAACAATTATGGTAATAATTGAAGGGTTAAAATCACCGTACGGGTACCCAGAAGGTGGAGGTGGTGAATTTTGAGACTGACATGTGGTAATAATAATTGGAGTACAAATAATGGTTGAATCAGTGAATAGTGTACCAGCTTTTGGTTATTTGATTTGAAATCATTTCAGCTGATGATGATTGTTCAAAAACTGAAGATGAAATTAGGGTTGTTATTGAGGGACAATAGGAACACGAAGACTCTGTGTCCTAATGGTTTGACTCAACGGAGAGAGAGAATTAACATGTGGATTGAATAATTTAAGATGGAGGTCTTAAATGGTTGGCTCATGGTCATGGCTGCTACTTTTGTAACATCATTATAAAAGGGTGAAGGAACCTTTTCATCAATTATTAACGCTTTATTTAGTATTGGGAATGTATTATGTCTAAACACAAAAATATTATATTTAATTACAAATTTATTAGGTATTCTACTTTATTACAGCATTCACATCAGATCTTCTAAAATATTTATGAGAAAAAATCTTTAAAAAATTTTAAAGAATAGTAAGTGATTGTGAATAGAGGAGAGATAAAATTTAAAAAAACCGGTAAATTTTGAGTAAATTTGGAGAACCACTGTTCATCCTCTCTGTACAAATAAATAGAGGATGAACAGTGGTTCTCCAAAATTTACTCAAAATTTACCGATATTTTTAAATTTTATCTCTTATCTACTCACAACCACTTACCATTCTCTAAAAATTTTTAGAGATTTCTCTCACAAAGTTTTTAGAGGACCTGATGTGAATGCTCTTATTAAACACACAAATAATATCTAGATAGAATTACAAATTTTGTCCTTTAAAAAAAGCCAAATTACGGTTTGCGTCCTTTTTTTAGTTTCCTTGCAGGCGGTATCCTTTAAACATTTTTTTCTTACACGTTATGTCCTTTACGCTAACTGGGTTAGAAAAAATCAGTTAAATACCCTCACGTGAGACGCATGTGAGGGCATTTTTGTCTTTTCGTCTGTACCTACAACTTCATCATCTTCTTCTTCATTTCAAAATCAGAAATTAAAACCCTAAAAAAGAGGTATATTGTGATCTACACAAGAACCTTAATTCCAATTCTCCAATCTTCAATTCAATTCATTGATTTAACACCTGCAAATTTATAACATCTCCCACTTCTTTCTCTCTTCTTTCTCTCTCTATGCCACCACCATCACCACCACCATCGGATCCGGCCACCTCCAACCCATCCACCACCACCGGATCCGGCCACCTCCAACCCATCCACCGCCACTGTTTCGATTTGTCTCAGATCTAGAAAAGAGAAAAAAAACATCCCAGATCTAGCGAACAAGAAGAAGGATGGTTGTTGTTGTGGATGAGAAGAGACGGCGACGTCGCCCCACCACCACCACCATTACTTCCCATTTCACCGTCAATTTTTATACTACTTTCTTGATCCAAATTAGGGTTTTCTGATTCCCGAGTATCCAATGAACTCCTGCAAATTTGAAGGCAAACCCACTTGTTTAATTGCGTGAATTTGATTCTTGTGTTGTTAATTTGTGAAAAACGATTGTGAATTGATGGGTTTAAATAGTGGGGTTTGAGTTTATGGGTTTGTGGGTAGCTGCAGGAGATTACTGGGGTGGAGTGAGTGTTAGGGTGAGTTTGAGTAAGCATGGTACAAGTATTGAAGCGGAAGGTATAAGTGGTGTGTGTGGAGATATACGGGCAGTGGTTGTAGTGGCGATGAAGATGAGGTATGGTGTTCTATGGCTTCCAAATAGTCCACATCATTGCCGGCAACGTTGTAGTATTTTAATATTTGTACCGATTAAGGAATCATCATTAAATGTGAACGGAAAGTGTGGCGGCGGTTTGTGAGATGGAGAGTAGATGGTGGTGGTGGTGGTGGTGGTTGGAGATGGGTTGTTGACGGCGATGGTGGGGAGTAGGAGGTTGGATATTAGGGAGGAGAGTAGGGGGGGTATGGAGAGGAGGTGGTGGTGGTGGTGGGTTGAATGGAATCTGCAACGAGGTGGCCGAAATCTATGGTGATGGTGGTGGCTTAGAGAGAAAGAAGAGAGAGGGGGGGGGATGTCTTATATATATTTTCTTTTCTTTTTTTTTCAATTTAAGGATACATTAAAATTACAATTATGCCCATCACATGTCTGGCACATGTCATACTTAACTTAGTTTTTCTAACTCAGTTAGCGTAAAAAACATAACGTGTAGAAAAAAAAGTTTAAAGTACACCGCCTGCAAAGAAACTAAAAATATGACACGAACCGTAATTTGGCTTTTTTAAAGGACAAAATTTGTAATTCTGTCTAATATCTATAAGAAGAAAATGGTGAAAAAGATTTAAGAGACTAGTTTGGTTGTCTTTGTTTTAAGAAAAAATTACAGAGATTGTCCTTTATGCTTGTATCAAATTTCACTCATTGTCCTTTATCTTTAAAATTGATATGTTTTGTCCTTTACGTTTAAAAATCTAACAGTGTTTGTCATTTAGCCCTAACCTCGTTAGTTTTTCTCGTTAAGTAACGTCATGTGACTTGCACATGAGGGCAAATTAGTCATTTTATCTGTTAAAACAAAAAAAAATGAAAAACAAAAAAAAAAACAAATATATCATCATCATCCCATTTTCACTCTTGCTCACACATAAGCAGCAGCTGCCACCATCACACCCCTCACTGCCACTCTCACTCCTCATCAGTCACCACCGCCACTACCACGTGTACTCACCGTCGCATACGTGTGTGTGAGAGAGATAGAGATACTTTCGAGGAGGATGACCACCGTCTCCGTTGGCGGCGGCTCAGAGCCATGGTTTCCTTTTACCAACACGACCTCGCGTCTGGTTTGACCTCGTAGGTCCAGATCTACACCGAATCTCGTCATGTCGTTGTGGTTGAGTGTGATTTTCAGATGATGCGACCATCGCACATACGACGACAAGATTCCAGGGTGGTGGTACAGCGGTGAATGTTGGGGTTTTGTAGGCGAAAAATAGGTGGCGGCTAGGGTTTAGCCCTAGCAGCTGCCACACGGTGGAATATGAAGCTAATTTCTCGAATGCATGTTTCCGGTGAAACCTAACGGCAGCTAGTGATGGCGGCAGTTGTTGAGGATCCCGATCGTATAGCCCCCCACCGTCCACTTTGATTACTGTATTTTATTATGAAATTGATTGAATAAGCCCAGTTAAGCAAATTAACCAAAACCCAGATAGGGATTCGATTATAATTGAGGGGATTGTTGATAATCGAAAGGTTGCTTGGAGAGATTTTATATACTTTAAGTTATTTAATTTGTTTTTTGTTTATTTATTAAAATATTTTTAAGTGAATGAGTAAAATGACAAATTTACCCGAGCAAGTCACGTGACATTATTTAAAGAAAAAAACTAACGATGTTAGGACTAAAGGACAAACACTGTTAGATTTTTTAACGTAAAGAAAAAAACATATCAATTTTAAGATAAAGGACAGTGAGTGAAATTTGATACAAACATAAAGGACAATCTTTGTAATTCTGTCTTGTTTTAATTTAGGAGAGCTAAAACTTGACTTAGGGGCTGTTTGGCAAGTGCTGAATCATAAAGAGGTCTGAATGATTAAGAGGATATGAGCCATTAAGTGTTGAACCAATAAGTGTTGTTTGGTTGGACATCTGAATGGCTGTACAAAATGACTATTTTACCCCTCTGAACTATTTCGTGCTGAATAAAATATATTCGTTTAGTTAGTGCCCTTAATAACTTAACTAAATGACCAAACTGTCATTATAACCAATCAAAATACATATTAAAACAAACTTTTATTATAATCAACCAAAAACATATTAAAAATATTTCACCACGACACTAACACAAATAACTAACAATACACACACAAGTAGACAAAACCCCCTAAACATTAAACAAGGCTTGAGCTATATCTCAACAAACATAACAAGGCTTAAAAATCTAAAAGAACAAAGAAATGATTAGATTGTCAACAAATATACCAAACACTACTAGAAAGAATGTTTTTAATGACATTGTTATTGACGAGTATGGCATGTCCTTCTTGAACGATCTCCTTCATGTAAGCACATCAGGTTGTCCAAATATGTCCGCTACATTACCTCCTCATTTGTGTAGCTTATCCTGTAATTGGGATATAAACAAATATTATTACGCAAACAGTAATCATCAGAAATATTAAAATAATTATATCAGTTGAACTTCTAATTGAAGTCAGTTGACCTCATAAAGTTAGTATATACTTGGTCAGCGTGTATAAAATAGGTCACATAAACTAATTTACCAAAAAATAAAGCATAAACTGATCTGCACACACGCGAGCTGTATTGCACCTGCATGCGCGAGCTGACCAACACAGGCGGGCTAGCCTGACCTGAATCTAATGTGTAAGATTAGTTGCACAATTTGCTAACAATTTGTTTGAGACTGCAAGGCAATATTATTTTTTCCTTAAAAACTCTTTAAACAAGAACAAGGCATGCTGCTAAAATCTTTGTTTGAGCCGATATCTCAAACAAAGCTAGTTTACTTCTCAAGATGATTATTGCATCATACTAGTTACTGCCATATAATAAATGCATAACTAAAGAACAATGTAAAATGAATTAACAATTTAACAAATTGCAGAAAGCTTTTATTAAAAATCTGACTAACCAAATGCAAAAAATCGAGATTTTTGAACAAAACAAACATGGGAAACTTCCACCTTCCCTGTGCTGGAAACACAAAACCATTCCACCTCTATCATAACAGATAACGACATATGCGACAAACATAAACTATAAAAGTAAAAGCATAAAATAAAGCAAACTGTTATTGACGATTTTTGATAATCGAAAACCGAAACAGGACCGTTGAAAATAAAAACTGAACCAAACCAAACCGTTACTAACGGTTTGGTTTCAGGGTTTGGACTAGTTATGCATCTATAAAAACACATAATATATTATGTTGATTAAAATAATCGGCCATCACAAACGAAAAAATATTTGTAAACCAAAATTGATAGTTTTAGTTAGCCATTAATCTTGATGCTTCATCACCAATATAATATCAGTTAAACTTGTATATGCCAATCAAGATAAAGATTACCAAGCTCTTGAAATATATTAGTATAAGTTGTTGAAATATAAGCAATTGATTTAAAACCTTTAAGAAGACACAATGCTAGATGAGATTAAATAGAAAAACCTTTACACTTTAATTAGAAACAACCCACCTAGATTGTAAGCTGCAATTTCTGCAAACAATGCTCCCAAGTTACTAAACTTAGCCCATGTTATAAAATACTGATAATTAAATACATATATCATGCAATCTTACGGTCCGGTCTGGTTTATATGACCGATTTTCGTTATAAACCGTAAACCAAACCGTTCGTTACAGTTTGATAATTCTTAGACAATAGAAGCAAAAGATAACATAATGGTCATTTGTCAAACCCGATAGATACCTGAAACCTGCAAGTATGCTTGATACCCGATGGGTTTTGGGCCGGGTTTGGGACGGGCTATAATAATCGGGTCCGGGGTTGGGAATACATAAACCCGTCCTGACCCGACCACAAACGCAAATTGTAATTGCTTTCTATATATAAGATACAAACCAATTGAGCATCAATTTCGTCCTGTAATCTTCCCATATCAAACTTTAATTGGTTGACAAAACCTACAAAGTTAAAAAAAATAAAATCAAAATCAAGAATCAACTAAATTGAACATCAATTAGCCGTTTGAGCCACACATCCTAGCTTTTAGGCCTAGCCGATTGAACCCGTGAGACAGGAATCGATGAGTGTGGGGAAATATAAGAGACGAAATCGAGTAGAGAAACAAAAAAACATACCTGTTTGCGCTTGGAGATCAAGGGAGGATGGTTGCCACAAGGAGAAAGGGCAATTACGTCCTTATTTTATATCTGGTTCGGAAAGGACCGAACCATTCAGATATCATTTTTTACTTCAACAAACAATCTGAAATCTGATTCCGCCAGACCTAGACCCAATTAAGAGGTCAAACAAACACACCCTTAGAGCTTGACCTCACTTAATTTTGAACTTTCCGTGTAAAGCTCAAATTTGAGTAGGCTCAGGCTTAACGTGTTTATTGTTTATTAACAAATTTATATGCATATAATTGTCTTTTATAGTCGTTTTATTATCATATTTTTTGTATAATAAAATATTATTTATTTATTTATTTTTATCATAATTTCTAGAAAGATAAATAAAAATAAATATCATATATAAATAATCATTAGTTTAGTTTAACGAGATGACTTATGTTTGGTAAATAAAACTCAAACTTAAGGACATTCTTTATACAAACACAGACAGAGTTTGATTCAAACTGTTTATGAAGCTTGACTACTACACACTCCATAAATAATAAGTATAACTTTATTCTCTTAATCAAAATATTAAGTTGTCTAACTAATGACCACATAGATGGATCTAAACATCCTTTACATATTCATTTTAAATAATTGTTGAAGATAAATTAAACGCCATGCAATCCCTAAAGTTATTTGTTACATCAAATCCATTTAAGATGTTATAAGTGGTGTCCCACTAGTATCCCACTATAAACACTTCATGTAATTTTCTAAACTTAACATGCATGGGATCTAACTTGTTATCTATTATCTGTTTATATTTATTTATATAGATTAAAAGAGGAATTTGGTGTCGCAATGGCTTTTATCCAGTTTGATTATTAATATTAATTTTTTTAATTTCGGTATTGTAACCAATGTAGTTGAAACCGATCGAATCACGTCGACTCACTACCTCAACGCCATGTACTACAACGCTCGGGTTTTGCCAACGGCCGGGTTTTACCGATCGAATAAATGTTGTTTTAAATATTTTTTTTTCATATGCTAATCTTTTTATATGTTAACTAGTTTTTATCCCCCGTACTACGGGGGTTGTTTTATATTATCTGTTTCTAATATTTATTTATTTTTTGAATTTTTATTTTTTATTGTATGAAAGTTAATCATATACTTATGGTTTGATGATAAATTGTTTCACAAATAAATTAGATGTTATAACCTGTTTAAAAGCTATATGGGTTTAATGAGACCCAATACCCGTTTATTTTTTTTACTATAAAATTGGTTTTTTAATTATAAATAATATATATATTTTTAAATAAATCATATATTAATTTTTAGTATATCCATACTTTATAGTATTTTTATATCAAATATTTGGTGAGATTAGTTTTTCATTTAATGAGATGTTATAACCCGTTTAAGAAATATTTGAGTTTGATAAGGCCCATACCCGTGAATTCGGGTCAAATGCATGAGACGCCTCCATTAAAAATCAAGCAAATCTGGTGACTCCAAAAAAGGGGGGAAGCGACCACATCACGGCACGTATGATTTTTATGTTTTCGTTTATATATATTATAGATTTGATGATTTTATTTTTTAGGTTTTAACGCTTAGGTTTCACCAATGTTGTTTATACCGTGCCGAATAGGGGTGTTCAAAATACCCGAACCCGATTAACTTGAACCGAACCGAACCCGAATAAGCTAATTCGGGTCGGGTTAAATAGGGTCAAAAAGTATTAATTGGGTTATTCAGGTTAACCCGAATTGTTAATATGGTCGAGTTCGAGTTTATTTTTGGAAAAAAGTCGGGTTTCGGGTTAACCCGAATAACCCGATTGGTGGTAATACTTAACTTTAAATACAATGATGAAAATGTGAAATAAGCACTATAAAGACAATATTGTAAGCTTTATAGATGAGTTAATTATTCTACTTATTCATGAACCGTTAGACGGAAAGTTTATTTATGTTGTGTTCTTTTAATTAAACGAACGAACATGAACACATGTTTCACTCATTCATTTATGTTCGTGAACGTTCGTTTATAATCGTTCATTCATGTTCGTTTACATATTAATAGAAAATTATTAAATATTATTTGCATTTAGATATCATATCACCCAAATATGTTTTATATTTGTTTGTTTGTGTTTATTTAAATGCGTTCATTTAAGTTCGTTTATGTATGTTTGTGTTTGTTAATGCATGTGCATGTATGTTCCTTCATGTTCATTTATCTTTGTTTAATTATGTTCGTGAACTATTCGTTTAGATTTTAAATAAACGAACACGAACATGTTTAGTTTTTAACTAACGAACATGAACATAAATATTTGTTCGCGTTTGTTAAAAGTAAAATGAACGAACACGGACATGCCTTTATTCATGTTGGTTCGATTCGTTTACATGCCTATATATGTAATTATAAGATAATTACTTGTAAAAGAAATTGAAAATTGAGTGGAATGAGAAATTATGCAACCTATAACTTACAAACACAAAAAAAACAACTTAAAATTATAAAGTAACACGGTTAACCCGATTAACCCAACTAACCCGAAACCCGAATAACCCGAACCCGACTAACCCGAACCTTAATAGGGTCGGGTTGCAGGATAGATATTTTTTACTGAAAATCCGACTAACCCGACCCGATTAACCCGAAACCCGATCGGGTTGACCCGATGAACACCCCTAGTGCCGAACATAAACGATATTGACCGAATTCGAGTAGACTCGTTGTCGTAACGCTTGAGTTTTACCAACGGTCGGGTTTTACCAACAGAATAAACATCGTTTTAAATATTTTAACTTTTTTATATGTTAATAATCTTTTTATACGTTAACTTGATGAAACTGTTTGTTGGTTTTATGTTTGGTACCATTACGGAGGTAACCGATACCGACTGAATACGCGTCCACTCGCTGCAGCAACGCTCGGGTTTTACTAACGCCTGAATTTTACCGACCGAATGGTGTGCCTACATGCCACCCTCCCCAGAACCTAATTATAGCTTTGCTATTGGTGAGAATTCACTGGGTATGATTGATTGATTGATTGATCTAAGTTTTTTCTATAATACGCTACCGCCAAAACCGGCCGAATTCGCGTTGACTCACCACTACAACTCTTGGGCTTTACCGACCGAATTCGTCGAGCAATGCACGCGGAAAAATTTGTGTTGAGACTGTGACGAACATTTTAACTTGTTAACTTTTTTTAATATAGCTTACAGAGCGTCACCACTGTTTTCGAGGTCCACCTTTGTCACCAGCAATGGCTGGAGTAGCCATATTGCTGCAAGTTTGTGGTCATTGACCCAAGAGGCTTTAATTCTTTCAACGAAACAAATACCCAATTAGACTATGAAATAAACCTTGAACTCTAGAGAGAATGCACCACCAACCAAGTTCTCTTATCAAAGTTTTCATATTTTGTTGAATTATGTAAATTCATTTTGATAACCAATTTTAATAAAATACTACTGTTTTTACACAACTTTTTTATATATAAAAAAAAAGAATAAAAATACTAATTAAATTTTGCTCGTTTAATAAACTTGGAGCTGGAGACAGTCAAATCATATTTAAAAAATGTTCTATTAAGTTGAAAATTGAAAGTATCAACAAAATCTTACTTTAGACGGGATTATTTATACATGAATTGTCTGATTAGCTAATAATAAAGGTTGTCGGAAAACAGTCGAAATATATATGTATCAGCTGAAACCTGATCAAAAACGACTGCTCAAACATTAACATACTTTTATCAAACACCACGAGTTGAAATATTATCAAACGAACATTAAAACATGTTACAACAATGCTACGAAAAACATCACTACAAACTATCTTTTGTGGTTGGCACTTTCGTGTCTTCAGGTTTTTGCTCGTTCACAGCGCTTACATCTGAAGACTCTCCCAGTGTCTCAGGTTCTTTTTTCAACTCGGTTTCAAATTCTTTTGCTGCCTGCAAATACATACATACTTAAATCAAATCATACTTAGACCAGATATGTAACCGGGTTCAGTTTTAAACGGGTCTGAATATCATCTCTTCTTGAAAAATATACAGCTTCAAATCAAGGTTAGAAGGAATGACGGGCAAAATAACTGTATTGCTAATTAGAGTGAATATATTTAAGGTTGTCAAATCAAACCATGATGTTTAGGCTTGTAAAAGAACTAAACGTTCATGAACTGTTTGTTCAACATGAAGTTCGTTTATGTTTGTTTACTTAATAAACGAACAAGCATGAACAAAAAAATGTTTTTCATCAAATTAAACGAACGAACATGAAGACATGTTTTGTTCGTTCATTAATGTCTGTCTGTATATGTTTGTTTGTCCGTTTGAATTTTAAAAAATACATTAGTAGTTATATTATGTACATATAAACATAAAAAGGGTTGATTAATGAAAAAATGAATTTGTTCGATCATATGTTTGTGTCGGGTTAAAGTTAAATGAATGAACAGAGCATGCCCTCATTTGTGCTCGTTCGGTTCGGTTACATGCCTAATAATGTTGAAGCCTACGTATTACGAAATACACGCTCATCATTATGTGATAGTGATACAAATGGTAAATGGAATTATCAATAGCAAACAAGCAAGTAAATTAATAAGGAAACTGTGGAGAAAAGACTCAAAGCAAGTAATTCGCCTAAGATTATTAAAGAATGAAAATAATAATTTATTTATAATGTTACATGTAAAATAAACAAAACAAAATATTTAACTAAGATTCAAAGTCCTAAGTACTAATTGGTGACAATAATAATATATCTATGAAGAAGTAAAAAGATAGGAGTATATAAAAGTGACGTACCTGTTGGAAGCTCTTGACGGTTTTGCCAATACTCCGACCGACTTCCGGCAGCTTCTTGGGGCCGAAAACAAGGGCAACGACGCCGGCGATGACGACGAGCTCCGGCACACCAAGTCCGAACAAACAATTGCAAGAAATCCCTTTTTTTGTGTTCCCGAGTTTAATGAGAATGAAAGGAAAATCAAGGAATTTACATATTTCATGTGTTCCCAAGTTGAGAAGAAAAGAAAAGAAAGTTATAGTTTTACTATCATACCCTTTAAGTAAAACTAAAATAAAATTAGTTTTAAGGGTAATTTAGTAATTAAAAAGATTTTCTCTTCTAATATCTCTAATTTGGGAGGATGAATATATGTTTAAATTTTCTAGTATTTTCCCTCCCCTTCCCGCTCATTCTCTCCTTAAAAAAAACTATGTAACATGATATTTTAACATTTTCTCCTCCTTCCCCTCCCCTCGTTAAATGAGACTCTGAAACACAGTGTTAAAATCTCCAATATCTCTATCGGCTCATCATCACTCTTTCACCATGATTCACTCACTCTCTTCATCTAAAATGTAAATAATTCATTGGCTCGTCATCTGCTTCATGTTTTCAATCTCACCATCTGCCTCTGTTTCCAATTGCACCGTCGGATTCAAGTTTATATTCGCACCATTTTCCTTTTCCTGGTAAGTATAATTCATTTTTCAATCTATAAATTAATCAATCGATTGAATAAGTAATTATTCAGTTTTTAATCGATTATGTTTATGTATGAAAGTTAGTATAGCAATTAGAGGTTGTTACTCGAAGGGCATATTGTTAATCCGAAATTCGTTGTTGTGGATTAAATCGTTTGAATTATTTAGTTTTCAATCAATAAATTATTCCATCGATATACTCAATTATCTATAAAACATAAAGTATATGATAATTTTGAGATAGTCATATATAGCAAACATGAACAATCATGTATATCAAGAAAACCATATCAGTGAAAAAATGAATTCAAAGAGTTTATATTTTTGAATTAGTTAGAAATTGAATAGAAAAAGTTTATTTATTGAATTTTTATTGCTGCAAAATTATGATTTTGTATATTTCAATTTTGTTTTAATAATCTCTCAGCAAAATTCACAACCTGCAAATAATAGTCAACAGCAAGGGTAATTTTGGGTTTTTGTACAAGTTAAATACAATGTTAATTTAGTTCAATTGGTTGCCACGAATATTTTGTGATTAAACAAACTAAAATTTGTGATTTTATTGTGATAACAAAAGTCAAAGATGGAGTATTTTGAAGTATAGATTATAATCGAAAGTGTGATTATGTATATTATGTTTTTTTTCATGCTCTTTTTATTGCTCTTAATCATGTAGGTCTCTCCGGTGCAACGTGTGGTATAACACGTAGTAAAAAAATAAAAAGTTTAATTTGAAAGGGTAATTTTGGAGATTGACAGGTATGCCAAAATTTTAAATGCTGGTCAGTTTATGTTAAGCTTATTCAGAAATTGAATGCATAATTGCTTTATTTCCAGAAATTCAAAAGTTATATAATGAATACCAAAACTAAACATTCGTTTTTAATTCTTTACCAAAAATATTGTTTAGTCAAATATTTAGTTACCTACTATATGCTAATTGATATCATTTCAAATTTATAATTATACCTAAATTATTACTAATCTATATTCAGTTATTATCTATAAATATATTGCCTTGATTTATGCATCTTGTTACGTCTAATATTAAATTTCATTTATAACAATTTCTATTTTACGAACTTTAACAAAAATAAACTATTGTCCAATCAATATATAACATACATAATGAGTAGGCAATTCTTCACACCATTTCCATCATCGACCCCATAACCTACCCTCTGTATATGTATGTAATGTAAATAACCAAATGACCCATTTTCTTTTTTGTTATGTAGTAGGCACGCGAAGTTGGTGAAGATGACCCATTTGGATGGGATGCCACAGATATCTCCATTAGTTCATAGCAAAGGTTATGGTGCGCATAACCCTCTGTATCTATTAGTCATGTTGGGTTGTATCATTCGATTATAATAACAAAAACAGTTCCATCTTGATTCATATTTTTTGTTTGGAACTTAATTGTATTTCAAAATTTTATTATCTTTATGTTCTTTTTGGTTTCTTGTGCAGAATGGACCTTGTGAAACAAATGCTGCAATTGAATTCTTTATGAATAATCTTCAAGTAAGTCTCTCTCTCTCTCTCTATATATATATACACTAGTTTTTATCCCCCGTATTACGGGGGTTGTTTTATATTATTTGTTCTAATATTTATTTATTTTTTTTATTTATATTTTGATACTGTATGAAAGTTAATAATATACTTATTGTTTGATGATAAATTGTTTGACAAATAAATGAGATGTTATAACTCGGTTTAAAAATTATATGGTTTTGATGAGACCCAAGACCCGTTTATTTCTTTTACTATAAAATTGGTTTTTTAATTATAAATAATATTTATGAAAGTTAATAATATACTTATGGTTTGATGAGACCCAAGACCCGTTTATTTATTTTTACTATCAAATTGGCTTTTTAATTTAAATAATATATATATCTTTTTTAAAATATACTAAGATATTAATTTTTAGTATATAATATTTTATAGGATTTTTACATCAATAATTTGGTGAAAATAATTTTTTATTTATGGAGATGTTATAACCCGTTTAAGGAATATCTGGGTTTGGTAAGACCCATATCCATTAATCCGGGTCAAATGCATGAGAAGACTCCATTTAAAAATCAAGCAAATCTGGTGACTCCAAAAAAAGGGGGAGCGACCACATCGCGACACGTAAGATTTTTTGTTTTCGTTTATATATATTATAGATACACACACACACACACACTATATTATATGCACTTTATTTGGTTTATTCTTATATTTGTTTAGCAAGTTTCCTAAAGCAAAGTTTTCCCATGGATCAAAATCTTTGCTCACATATTTGGATATGTTATATGATGATATCATTAATTTTGAGAATTTAGTTGAACTCATTTACAGTTTTCTATTACCAGGCAATGGGCAACTTCAAACTTAAAATATGTGCATCAATTCAACGTCAACTGCAGGTACTAATTATATAGAAAGATGGTTTTTTATTACATGTTTTTCTTATATTTATTATTTTAGAAATATGAGCAACTTTGTGTGGCTCAAATGGTACTACTTAGAATGATACATGAGTCTTTTGATTTCAAAGTTTTTAAAGTTTGACATTGGTAAATCTAGAAAGGTAGCCTTGGATTTCCAATTGTTTAAAACCGACCGGTTTGCCCATAAATGGTAAACGTATCGGGTCACCTTTTCGTTTTCAAAATCAACATATTTTATTATTTATTATTTATTATTTATCTCAATTAAACTATTTATGAATTTCTTACGATTATATTATTAACAGTCTCTAATTATCTAGATATTATTATATGAGAAAAGATTGTTAAGGTGTTTATTCGTGATCTGAAAGTTAATATGAAATACTAAATAATCATAATCAAATTTCATTACAAAACATAAGATTTTTACAAAATGATATTTTGACATCACGTAAAATTTTAATTTTATATTTGCATTTTTCTGTAATTTTCGTCCGTGTGGTAAACGGTTCTCCAATTCACTAACCTATGTTAAACATTCAACAAAGTAATTTTAAAAGTTAATTTGTTTGTATTTATTTTATTTTACAACCAAACCTTAGTCTTTGTAAATTAAGTTTTTGTAATACATGTTAAACATTCACTAACCTATGATAAACATTCAACAAAGTAATTTTAAAAGTTAATTTAGTAATACATTGTAACATCTTGAAAATATCGGGTTTAAATCATCAAGTTTCCAAAGTCAAGGGATCAAAACTGTCAAATTCCAAACCTTAGGGTTAAAATGAAATTTCTGATTTCCTGACCAATCGCGATACGCGATGGATCATAAGAGAAACCCATCGCGTATCACGATGGGTTGTCTGACAACAAGGCACGTGGCACATCGTCCGCCACGCTGACCTATATGGTGAGTGGCGGACCTACGTCGCGATACGCGACGGGCCAAGCAAAGGCCATCGCGTATCGCAATGCCCCTCCTGGTTTTGTCTATAAATAGCAAGGTTGGGTTCATCCATTCCACACACCAAAAATATGATCTTCTCTCTCTCCCTCTCTCTCTCTCTGACATCTCTTTAAGCTATAAGGCTGAGTGTACTGGGCGACACTTTGGGCGAATTTGGGGCGATTTTTTGGTGGAACACCGCCCCCCCCCCCTCCCCGCCCCCCCCCCCCCGGGCGATAATTGGGCAAAAATGGGGGGGGGGTGTATTTGTCACCCTGTTGAAGAAGAAAATAATAATAAATTAATAAAATGACCGTTGTGAAAACGGTCAAATTTTTAAAAAATAAATAAATAAACAATATATATATATATATATATATATATATATATATATATATATATATATATATAAAACATACACCCTTCTTCTCTATTTTATATCCATTTTATACACAAATCATACCCAATTTCTTACAAAAAATAAACAAAATGAATCATAGAAACAACCCGAACCAACCGAACTACCAACTCCCTACTTTCGGTCAAGCGTATGGTTCGCAATCGAGCCAACCGAACCAACCGAACTACCAATTCCCTCTTTTTGGTCAAACGTATGGTTCGCAATCGAGTCAACCGAACCAATCGAACTACCAATTCCCTGCTTTTGGTCAAACGTATGGTTCGCAATCAAGCCAACCGAACCAACCGAACTTACAATGGAACCAACCGAGCCAACCGAACCAACCGAGCTATCCGTATCAACTTTCCGACCCGAACCTAAACATGTACGCCAACTTTCTCAGCCCCCAAAACACAATGCCGGCGTTCGGGTCTACACCACCGTAGTCGGTACCGGATACGCAAACGTCAAGGGCCTCCGGTTCAAGCAAAAAGCCGACCCGTAAACACAAAAAAAAACAACCGGGGGAGACGATGGCGCAACGTGATCTATATAAGCATTGGAACGAGGAGGAGGAGGTGGCCCTTGCAAGGGCTTGGATTAACATTTCGGAAGATCCCGACGTCGGTAAGTTTTTTAATATTAAATATTTATTAAAAATGTATTTAGTGTTTATTCAAATATATACTAATTGTCACAAATAAATTTATCTGTAGCTAACTTTCAAGCCACCGGGGTGTTTTGGAAGAAAGTATTTGAAGCTTGGCTCGCGATAACCGGTAAACCTGAAGACTACTGGGGAAAAGAAGCGGTTCAAGCCCACTGGAAGGGGCTTAACGCCGATTGTCAAAAATTTGAAGAGATAATTAACCGGTTGAAGGGGTCCGGCTGGCGTAGCGGAAATAACGACGTCGACATTATAGGTCAAGCCTTGAGCGACTTTCGAGTTCAGGGTCACACTGTTGAGCGGCCCGGGAAACCGTTCAAGTATTTGAGTTTTTGGGAAAAGCTACGTCGTTGCTCGAAATGGAATGTGGTACCAACCGTTCCGGCTGCCCGACGAGCCGGCTAATCCCGGCCTTCAAAAACGTCGAAGACATCGTCGTCGACAAATCCGAGCACACCAAACACACCCTCCGATGCTCGTAGCTTCTTCCTCGACGACACGGTCAATTTAGCCGATGATTTGAATATACCCGACGAAGATGAGGTAGAGGAGTTTGCCTCGACCACGCGGGAGATCGAGGAAAAATAAGGGGGAAGGTTCGTCGTCAACACGATTCAATACGGAGCCCATTGAAATAAACGAGTTGGTCGGACGTTTGGAAACAAATGCCACCGTAATTGGAGCCGACATTCGAGCATCCAACAAACAATAAGAAAAGCTGAGCCATACATTCGAATTAAAACAAATGAAAGACGACTACGAATCCCTCAAATCGGAGGGGTTTCACAAGGATGCCGAATTATTGATGCAACGTCGACGTGAAAAAATGCTGCGAATATTACGGATATTAGTTTCTTTTTTAGTTATGTTTTTTTTTCTTTAGTTATGTTTTTTAATATTTTAGTTATGTATTTTTTTTAGTTATGTTTTTTTTTGTATTTCTTTTTAATTTTAATGCATTTTAATTTAATTATTTAAATAAATTGGTTTTTATTTAATTAGTTTAATTATAAAAAGAAAATAATAAAAAAACACACGGTCGGCCCAACTTGTAGTCCCTACACCATTACACCCCAAAAACAAATTTCCACTCTATGCTGACTGGGCGCCACGTGTCACAATTCTCCCCCAATTGTAGCCCCTCCACTACACATAGCTTAAGAATCATACCCTCAATTACCTCAAAGTTCATGTCTCGGTTCCTCGATTTCCGTGTCGTTTCCTCGTAATTCGTGCCACTTTCCACCGACGTCCCAATCAAGAAGAAGATTGTCATCCCCGACATCATGACGATTAGCCTTGTAATGCGTGCCGAAGAGTGGTGAAGTATTGGTGTTCATCGTGTTGCGTGCCAAGGGAAGAGTGACGAGAAAAAGAGTTGAACAAGAAGATAAAGAAGGCGAAGCGGCGTTAAAGTGCTGCTCGAGTATTTAGGGTGTTCTTAAGCCAACAAAGGTAGACATAATGCCCAAATAAAGAATAGTAATAAAATATTATAAAATGCTTAAAACTTTAAGTCGAGGTTATACTCGATACCTCGATAAAAGAAAATATAACAAAGAAAAATAAAGAAAGAAATTAAAGAATATTAATACATATGTGTAATTTATTTGTTATAAATATTATTTAAGTAATAAATACTATTCTTAAATAATAAATAAAAGAAAAAAATACGTTTCTTAGAAAAAAATAAACGTAGGGTTTTATAAATAAACTAAATGTTTATAATATAAATTAAAAGAAAGACTTTTAATTTATAAGAATACTTTTAACTAAAAGTTTTAAAGTAAAATAATTGAGGTAAAGATTATAAAAGACTAAAGGTCTTAAGCCGGATTGTATATCCGACTAACAAAAGGTTATACTCGTACTATAGGTGCGAGATCGCAACGGGAAAGACCCTCGGACGGTGTTTGAAGCCGATCCAAATCGAAAAGGTGAATACACCCCAACTTTACAAATTTGTTTTCAAACGAGTCAACGTGTTAAATGAAAAGGTTTACATGAGACTAAGTGTCTCTAAAACATTTATAAACAAGGGTATAAACACTGGCCTCAGGCTATCGTGTACGTTTGTCTGGATCCTTACATATGTGATGGGCACATCACACCTGGTCACAATTACGCTGCCTGCGGAGAGTATGACCTTGTGTATACGCATAGGTACTCAACTAGTCGGATGCTGCGGAGTCTGCTGGGGTTTCGAGTGTAGAGACTCGAGTTTATGAATTGTGTTGTTTTAATTTGATTATTCCTAAGCCACGATGGGCCAAGACCTACGTAGTCTCGAGGGGTGATTAAGTAAAGGAAAATATATTTAGCGTCAGCATATTCACGAGCATTCGTTGCTGACGTATTTTATTAACATTTTGAAGGTGATCAAGGTTAGAGCTTGAGATGCGAAGTGCTCAAGACATCCGATGGCT